>NW_007730082.1:146002-189727 GCF_000696425.1 Galeopterus variegatus | reverse complement strand
AACTAACAGCCTGTTTGCATGCCGATGGGGATGATACAGTAGAGAGCGGGGAACGATGACTCGATGACTCGGGAGAGAGGGGAGAGAGTGGTGAAGCCATGTCCTCACGGAGAGAGGGGATGAGAACCAGGGCACGGGGGAGGAGGCCAGCCTTAGCTGGGAATGGGACAATCACTCTATCACCATAGGAGGGAAAATGGAGTCTATGGGTCCTGGGTCAGGGGATTGGGTAGATCTGGTGGTGGAAGCTCATAAAAGTTCTCTTCAGACTCTTCCAATTCTCAAGGTTGTAGAAAGCAAGGTATCAGCTGAGGGTGGGCTGGGGGAGGCCACACTGGAGATCTGAAAAGAGCAGTAAGATACAAAGTCATTGAGTAGGGCAGGAGGGGAGTAAATGGAAGGACGATTGCTGAGGAGTACTCTGGGCCACTGGAGAGTTCAGTGGTCGTGAATATGGACACAGACCAGTCAGCACTTTAGACTTTCAGTTCCCTGAATTCTGAGTTTTATTTTTTCTATTTATTCGTCTTGGTCTTTCCCAATTTTGCTGTTGATTTTGCAGAAATATCTGGTGGTCTGTGGTGGCCCATTCAGGATTGAAGTGAAGGGCTGGATTAATTCATGTTGGTGACTGAAGACACACTCTTCAGATAGAAAGCACCACTCCCTCCGCCACCAAGTGCTGAATAGACTGAATGGAGAAAAAACCACAACTACACACTTCATGGTCAGGTTTCAGAACACCAAGAATGAAGAGACAATTTTAAAAGCTTCAGGCACAAAAAAATAAGTGATGACAGCAGTAGAGGTTGTCACCTGCCAAGGAATGTCATATCACAGTGTCATCAGCAACCCGGGGTGCTAGAAGACAAACAGCAAGCCTTCAAAGTCTCAGAATTTGAGACCCAGCTCAGCTACCAGTGCAGAGTGATGGTAAGATAAGCACATCTTTTGCAGCACTTATGATGAATTCTAACAAAATAAGGGAATAAACAAAGAAAGACAAGAGCCAAGAAGTAGTGAATTCATCTCAGGAGGGGAGTGAAAGCGAAGTCCAGGATGGAGGTTTGCTTTTAATAACCTCATTGTACACCTCTCCTGAGGTCCTACTGTCTTTACCTTGTGCATTTATTCCTTTCACAACCAACTTTGTTTAAACAACTGTTTACTGTTTACTTCTCACATCATCAAAATTCTGAACACTATAACTTTTCCTCCTTTCTCCTCTCATATGGCTTGAAGTGTTAGAAAAATAGTTATGCTTAATTCTGTATTGAGTTTTCACGTTAAGCCTCTTTCTTTTTCATATTATCAAAAATATTTAGATTTAACCGTTTATAACTGGTTTCATTTTCCATCGTTTCTCCTCTCATAAGATGCTGCTTTACTACAGAAGCTCTCTTCATTTAATTTGTTTTATTTTAATTTCTTTGTCATTTAGCTGAATACCTTCAGCCATCTATGTTTTTCAGACAGAGTTCATGGGCCATATATTTTCCAAGTCCTCGTGTGTCCAAAACTGTCTTTTTGTGACTTGCACACATTGATAATATATGCAATTGGTGCGATTTCTAGGGTTATACATTTTCCCTTTCTGACCTCTAAAACAGTACTCAGCTGACTTCTATTACTGAATTGAAAGAGAGTGTGCATCTCTGGCTGTTTAGTAGAATCTCTGCAAATGCACACATCTGAAACTAAATGTGACTCCCAATATCAAATTCCACAAGCTATGCATTCAGTCTGAACACTACTCTCATTATAACTATAAACTTCCTAACACTGAATACTAAACACTAAAGCCTAAACCCTAGCCACACCCCAACTTCAATCCTAGTCCAAAGAAAACACTAAAACTCACCCTAATCCTCAAACCCTTGCCCTAACCTCAGATTTAACCTAAACCTTCATCCTGATGCTACAGTTTTAAAAGTATGAGCGTTTGGTCTGTGCCTAAAGTGGTTCATCAGGACAGTGGGCAAAGAGGGAGTCTCTCGCCTTTGCTCACTCTGCCCAGCCCCACAGCCTCCTGGCCGATCCCCCACTTCCTTGAAGTCTTTACTCAGAGATGTCACCTTCCACAAAGAGTTGAGGCCAACTGTACAGTTAGAGAGAACAGTCCCTGTAAGAGACCACCTTCACTTCTGACACCAACTGCCAAGTTCAGGAGGCTTCCCAAAACCACCCTCAGGTTTGGTAATTTGCTAGGAGGACTCAGAACTCACTGAACGCTGTTATACTCATGGTTATGGTTTATTATGGGGAAAGGAGACAGATTAAAGTCAGCCAATGGAAGAAATAAAAATCAGCCAAGGCAGAGTACAGAAGGAGTCCAAACATAAACCTTCCAGTTGTCCTCTTCCTGGGGAGTCGTAGGTGACACGTATCACCAGCAGGCAGAGAATCCATTTTACCTATGTGTTTACTGTCTCTTTCTCTCCCCTAGGAATGTAAGCTCCATGAGGGTAGGGAGTTTTGTCAGCTTTATTCACTGCTATGTCACCTGCTCCTAGAACTGCACCATCTGATAACATTGCCACAAGCCACCTGCGGGTAGTGAGGGCTTCAATGGTGGTTAGCCCAAATTGAGGTATACTGTAAGTATAAAATACACACTGAATTTTCAAGATTTAGTATTAAATTTTTAAAAAATATCTCATTGATAATTTATTATATTGGTTATATGTCAAAATGCTATTTGGGACATATTGGGTTATATAAAATATAGTATTAAAATTCATTTCACTTGTCTCTTCTTGATAAATGTATTTAATATAGCTACTAGAAAATTTAAAATTTCATATGTGGCTCAAATTTGAGGCTTGATATACATGAGGAGTCTTCAAAAAGTTCGTGGAAAGATTCACATTATCCTTTTTATTTTATTTCATTTTTTCATGTATTTTGGTGATATTTTATTAGGAGCAGATTTATACCCGCAGGGGTGTCATGGGGAGCAGTGGGGAAGGAGAGCACAGGCTTCTGACTGTGCTGCCCACGCACCTTCCCCAGCACTGTCTCCTTCATCCTGGGCGCCTGGCTGGACCAGGACCTGAGGATTTCTGACCATCTTCAGCTCCCTTTCCTCCAGATGCAGGTGACCACACCCACCTGAACGTGCCCGGTGTGGACCTGCAGTGCAGTGTCCAGCTCTGCCTTGCCTCACTGCAGCCCTGGGGCCCACAGAGGCAGAGCCAGAGGGTGAGGAGAACTAGGAGTGGCTGCATATGAACATGTGACCAACTGGGCCACACAGAGGAGCCTCCAGAGGCAGGCAGACTGGATCCCGTCAGCTCAGGTGTCCTGGCTGGAAGGGTCTGAGAAAATCTGGTCACGACACCATCACCCAGCTCGTGGTCCCCAGCAGGCTTGCTTCAGGTCAGATGGACCAACACACTGCCACCCGGGCACCCTTTCAGTGGATCCAAAGTCCCTGTCCTTGCTGAGCCTCACCTGAGAACAGGGACCCAGGAAAAGTCCATGGGTGGCCAGGACCCATCAGACCCTCACAGGAGAAACCATTCCTGGGGACTTCCAAGCCACAAAGCCATGTGGATAAGCCCCAGAGCAGGGAGACTGCCTTCTGGCTCAGGTCTTCAGGGTGCCAGGTCCTCCTGCAGGTGCTAAAGAGACACAGTAGCAGCAATGGCCTCCTCCAGCTGCTGCAGCAGCTTCTCTGGTGGCAAGAACACACTGGTATCCAATTTTTGAATGTCAGGGTGCTCGACCACAGATGCCAGCACCTCTGCAATATGGCCAACTTTGAAAGCAGACTGCTGGGGGCCCAGCCTGGTGGCTATGCCACCTGCCTCCAGCCCCTCCCCTAGGACAAGGATCCTCCTTTCAGAGATGACCTTCAGGAAGTGGTAAAATTCTTCAGAATTGATCACTGCACATGACCTCATGATGACCTCCTGTTGCATGATGTGGAACTCCTGCTGCAGGAAATGCTACATGTTGAGCAGGTTGTAGCCCCTGATCCAGTTGTGGTTGACAGAGATGGGATTGTCCTGGAAGTGGCAGAACCCACACTGGCCCAGGAGCCCATAGTGGGCACTGTCCCCACTTCCTGCCTGATCTGCAAGCACTGATCAGGGCCTCCTGTGCCAGGCCCAGTGTCCTGGGTGGGCAACATGGGACCGCCACAGGGCTCCGGCCCTCTCTTGCCTCCCAATGGTGCCAACTCAGCAGGGAACAGAGTGCTGGGCTGGGGTCCTCATAGTCCACAGCTCACTCAGAGCATGTGGGCCCAGGGAAGGGATGTGGCAGGGAGTGACAAAGAGGGCTGGGGCTGTAATGGAAACGTAACTTTAACACTTGCACAATTTACCAATGCCTGTATGACTTTTAACCTGCACAAATTATTCCTGTAAGCACTTACTAAAAAAGCAGGGAAACATATCTAAAGGTATTTTAAGTGAAGCAGCTTTTTAGAGGTCAAAGCAGAACTAGACACACATTGCAGGGGCCAGCCGGTCTCAAGGACTAAACAGCCCTCTTATCTTCAGGACACCTGGCAGAGCCCAAGTGATTAAAAAAAAAATTAAACAGTCCCTTATGGGGGTGGGGGGGCGGCTAGCCTGTTAAGCCTGACCATGAAAAAAAAGTCTTTGTCCAAAGAAAGTGTATAAAAACTCTCACGTCAAGGAGCTAGGGGCCGCTTTTCCGAAAGACAAAGCGACCCAGCATGCTTAAATTGCAGCGATCTCTTGTCTCGTGGTCTCTGTGAGGCGAGTCACTCCGGCATGTAGGATTTGTGCTTGGTGCACGGGTCTCACAGGGCCTCAGCAATGCTTCAGGAAGCCCCATGTCAGGCCCTCTCTCCCAGAGGGAAGATCAGAAGGGTTGACACTACCCTTTTTCTGCAGGAAGGCAGGAGACAGGAGCTGCAGGAAAGCAAGGGTGTTACTCTTCCCCCTGTGTAACCAAGAAGGAAAAAAGAGAAAGAAAGAATTCACTCAAGGTAACATCAATGAGGCCTGGAGGGACTGCCGCCCATCAGGGGAGCAGCAGCCCTGATTCAAAACCAGCCTTTCTTTTTATTGACAAGACAAGGAAGTTTCACAAGAAAAATCAGTTGATTCAGGGCCGGCCCGGTGGCGCACTGCTATAGTGCGCTGCTTGGAAAGCATGGCGGCGCTCCCGCCGAGGGTTCGGATCCCACATACAGACCGGTTCCCACTCACTGGCTGAGCGAGGCGCGGGAGCAGCACCGAGGGTTGCGATCCCGTTGCCGGTCCCGGTCCGGTACAGGGGCGACACTGAGGGTTGCAATCCGTTGCCGGACACGGAAAAAGACAAAAAAAAAAAAAAAAATGAAAAATCAGTTGATTCAATCACCAAAGAAGGACATAAAAACAGGCAGTGTTACAGAAGCGAATTATAGCTAAGTATAGCATTAAACAACTAAAACTAGTAATAGCAGTAAAATTAACAATGTGACATTCCAGAATGCATTTCTTAAAAAGCTAAGTTGATCCACCAACAGCTTGCCCTTAGTAAACGTTTTCTTTTCCACATACTTTCTACAGCAATTTCTTTAGCATATTTAAACAGCATTCAAACAGTTTCCTTAACATATCTAAAGAACAATCAGTAGGTTAAATAGTCAATAGTCATTCAAGCTGGAATTAAACCAGCAACCTAAAACAGTCAAAGTATACAATCCCATCCCTAAACAGTGATTAGAATTGATTACATGGCTTTTGCCAAACTAATCCATGGACTATTGTCCCCTACTCAAGAGCCTTTTGGCTCATTCATGCATCACTAAAAATCCTATTCTAAGATCAAAGGAGAATCAAGATTTCTAACCCAGTACACAAGGGCCTGTGTGGCCTCAGGCGAGTGGCAAGTGGGACGTGTCCACCTCACCAGGTTGCTGACCTGGTAGTGCCACCTGCTGGGCATGAACACCATCTCCCCAACCTCCTGCATGGCCCAGGGATGTGGCCTCCAGGGCATGACCTCCAGGGGCGGGCTGCCTGCAGGTGCACTGTGTGCAGGTGGGTGTGAAGTAGCACAGGAGAGGTCACATCATAGGGCAGGCCTCAGTGGCCATCCCACAGAGCCTCATTCTGCCCAAGAGGGAGAAAGAACCACCTCGTCCTCCTGCAGATGCTGATGAACCATGTGAAGGAATAGAAGATGTTGATGGGGAAGAGCATCCTGTGGCAGCAAGAGCTCCTGGTTCCTGCCTGGCAGGGGCAGGTGTGGACTTCACTGCTTCAGAGTGCACTGACTGAGCTCAGCATCCCAAAGGCCTCTTAGTGAAGGGGGCCTTTATTCATGTGGGACAAGTGGCCCCAGCTCTAAGACCTCTACCAAGCAGCCCCTCTTTTCCTGACAACCTTGGCCTGAGAACCCAGTATGGCCACACCTCTCACCCAACCCCTTAACCAGGTGCCTGTGGGACCCACAAAGACAAAGCAGTAGTTGTCCAAGTCCAGGGCATCCCAGAACTTGTGCAGCCAGGTGGACAAGAGCAATGCGAACACATCCTCTGTTGAGCAGTCCCTGTGGAGTGGCACAATGCTGCGGCAGGAGCAGCGGGACTCCACCTTCCTGGACTCCACCCTCACTGGTACTTCAGGTGACATAGAGAGAGCTTTGGAATGGCATGAACAGGGCCACCTTAGACACCCAGCCCTACTGAAGCTGCCAGATGACTCCAGCCCCTTGAAGGACCCAAGCTGAGCTCCACCTAAATTGCTGACCACAGAATTGCAAGCAAACAGGCTGACTTTGGGATGGCTTGTGACAGCATAGATAATGCGGATGGACGGTGGCCCTCTCTCAGACCCATCCTGGGAATTTGGCTTCTGGCTGAGCTGGGGGCTCTAATGCATCATCCACATCATCGTGGTTCCTGAATCGTGGGTCTCCTTCACTTTTTCACTGACACCAGCGAACTTCAGCACTGCCTAGTGGATTGCAGGCTGCAGGCCCGGGCATAAGGGCCACCCCTTTACCCTCTTACTGCCCTCAGGTCCATCCCCACCACCCCACTAAAGGGCACCCAAACACGGGAGCCTATTAAACCAGCGCCGGGGAAGGCCTCATCTACCAATGCCACCCTGGAAAAAGCTTCTGGATTCACTCGCACATAACTCCTGGTCAGAGATGAGGGCAGGGGAGAATCCCAGGAGCACCAAACCACTTTGTAGTTCCCCAAAACACCATGTACCTCTTCCTGTCGTGCCTTTGTGCACCTGGCAAACTTCTATTCATCCATCAAAACCCTGCTCAGATATTACCTGTCTTGTGGCCTCCCCTGACTACCTGGCGCCAGGAATCATCTACCCTTATTTTTTAGGGTTGCCAGATAAAACACAGGACACACAATCAAGGTTGAATTTCAAATAAACAAGGAAAAATTTTCTAGTATAAGTATGTTCCATGCAATATTTGGGATACACTTACATAAAAAACCACTCGTTGCTTATCTAAAACCCAAATCCACAGTGCGTGTCAGTGTTTGAGTCTATGTGTGCATCTCTGCTAGTGGAACAGGACATCCCTGAGGGCCAGGACCAGTGTCTGGTTGTTCCTGACCCATCATCTACCTGTGCCAAACAAGCAGCAGTGTGGCAGAGATGAGTGGCGGTGCTGGTGCTAGGTGCTTCTCGTGCACTCTGGATTGCTCATGGGAATCACAGGGACCTGAATTCTACCTCATTCTACCTTTTTGAGCTTTAGTTTCTACACACATGAGAAAAGAATTTGTTCTCTTGATCACTTGCCATTACCTGAGCACCTACACCGCCCCAGCTGGTGGCGTCTGACTGCCATGTTTCTCCTGGTGAAAAGCACACCCCTGGTGAGGGAACAGACACACCACCCAAGAACTGCCTTGGAGAGGGGGAATGCCAGGCAAGAGAGGGGTGGGTGAGCTTCCCAGGGTGGGCACTGTCTGAGCTGGGTCTCGGGGGCAGGTGAAGCTCCCAGGATGAATACATGGTAGATGGCGGCAGACTGGAAAGGGTTCAGGATGCCAAGATAAAGAGCTGGAGACTTTAAACATGAGGCGGGAAAGGGCTGGACTAGGAAGATCATCTGGACCGCCTTTAGAGAGCCTAGCAAGGGGGAGCAGGAGGTCAGGAGACCTCAGCAGCAGCCCAGGCAGAAGGGGACAGGCCTGACTTGGAGAAGTGGGGTGAAGAGGAGGGGTCTGTCCCAGGGGCATCTGAGGCAGGGGAGAGGCAGTGCTGCAGGTTAGAAGGGAGGGTGAAGAGGGACCATCAGGGACGATTCTGGGCACACACGGTAAAGAGGTGTGTGACCACAGCCCGTCTGTGTTCCTCACAGGCAACCAGCACCCTGCAGGTATCCCAAGGTGTTGACCTTCCCAGAGGAAGATGCTTAAAACCAAGATGAAGGCAGGTTTCTTTCACTCTGATTAAAATTCCTGACCAGGAGAAAGAAGATCTTCCTGGGGCAGCCGAGGCCGCCTCCGTCAGAAAGGCCTCCAGGTTCCTTCAGTTCTAGGGAAGGTGGTGTCAAGCCCGTGCCCCACGCCCCTTTATCTGCAGAGGTGCTGTTATTTGAGGTGGAGGCAGCCCCCTGGAGAGGAGCAGCGCCCTGGCTGTACTCTCTGCAGTAGCTGATGGTGTCTCTGACGGACACGTGTTCTCGGGGTTTCCAGTTGTATTCCCGTCGCCAGTTTGCAACGCGTACAACCACGTGTCCTCCTTCCGGAGCAGGCAGCTAAGTCGGGCTCCCCAAGGGGCGCCACCTGGCGGAGGCGCTGGAGAAGGCGCAGGGCCCGCAGGCAGCAGACAGCCCTGGAAGAAGGTGGCCAAGAAGAAAGTGTCGGTCTCCTCCGTGAAGGCCATTGCGGCCTGGCCTCGCAACCGCCACCCTGTACACGACCCCCAAGGCCTCGGAAGCGGCCTCGGTGAAGGCGCGCGTCTAGCGGTCCGCAGCCCGGGCCAGGCGCGGGGCGGGATGCGCAGGCTCTGCAGAGAGCTCCAGGCCGGTGGGAGGGTCGCCCGGCGGGCTCCTCCCGGCCCGAGTGAAACCCCGTTTTTATTTTTTCTTGCAAGCATAGGTAGCTTTTGTATTGTCTTTAAATTCCATTTTTCCACAAACTTTTTAAAGTCCTTCGCATATACATATATATGTGTGTATATACACATATGTATATTGATCTAGCAGAGATGTCAGTAAACTTTTTCTGTAAAGGATCAAATAGTAAATATCAAAAAGAAAAAAAAAAGGTAGTAAATATCTTAGGCTCTGTAGGCCATAAGGCCTCTACTCAGTTATGCCATTGTAGCATGAAAGCAGCCATAGAAATACTAAGTGTGGCTGTGTTCCCATAACACTTTACAAAAACAGGCAGCCGCACAATTTGGCCTATGGGCCGCAGTATATGAATCCCTCAGCTAGAGCATTGCTTGGTCCCTAGTAAAGATTCAATAAAGATTTGTGGAGTGAATGAATAGAAAGAAGTCTGCAGCTTGCAGGGCAAGATAAGATAATGTTGGAGGAAATCAGTGGCCAGAGAATATAGGGCCCATTACCCATGAATTTTATTTTAAGCCACTGGAGGAATTTAAGTGGGATAGAGATAAAGTCTGACATAACGTTGTAAAATATCACTGTAATACATGCTGTAGTTTGGCACCCAGAACTGCCCCCTCACCCCTTTCAGAACTTATTCTGGGTGTTGGTGGCTGAATGAGGCTCAGGTGAGTCCTTCTCCAAGGGTTGCCCATGGCTAAAGAAAGCTGCTTCATCCAACGTCACACCCCTTTCTTGGAGTCAACCAGTGTAGCTAGGGGCATAAAGGCCTGGCCTTCTTTCCCCCTGTGCACACAACTCAGAAGAGCTACGCCAATTCCAGAGCTCCCTACAGGATTGACAGCTGTGACCCTGGTGCCGCTGCATTTCATTTTAACTGTCTGCCCCACTCCTATGTTCACAGAAATCCATCTGCTTCCATCCCTCTCCCACAAGTGTTGATCCCATGAGCACTCCCCAAAAAACTTCCTGCTTGCAAATCTGCATCTCGTAATCAGAGTCCCAGGGAACGTGAGCTGCAATAGGTCATACCAGGAGTGGTCTGAGAAAACAGACTCCTAAAGTGGGGTTTTGGAATTGATTACCTGTCAGCTAGCTGGCAATGAGAACCCCATTGCTGGTCGTAGGTGAAGCATGGAGAGCCCCTGGCAAGCTGCAGCAGTGCAATTGTGAACACTGTCACTGGAGGTGAACTGGGATGGTACATAGAGAGAGCAGATACCTGGGTGGATGCAATGTAGCAGGCCTTTGGGAAGTATGGAGAAGAGTGATTATAAAAACAAGGGGGCTGGATGGTTATTTCTGGAAGCCATTGAAGCATTGGGGAAAGACAGTGCCAAGGGTGAAAGCCAGAGGGCCTCCTTAGCAGCATATAAAGAGACTCATATTCTGACTTCTGATCAAGATGGTGGACTAGATGGTCCCAGCATCACTCTCTCCCACAAATCAACCAATTTACAACTATTAAAAAGCAACAACAGCCAAGCTGGGGCTGCTAGAGCTCAGGGGAAGACGAGGAGAGACCTACAGAGTGCATGAAGGTAGGAGAAGCCACGATGAGAGAAAAAAAAAAAAACTGCTCTGACCATTTCGAGCCCCGGTCACTTCCTGGCTGGAGCTGCTGAGCACATGCAGCAAGAGCTGGCAAAAGCTGTATCTGTGCCCTTCCTATGAAGTTACTTGGAGGTGGCAGGGAGAAGGTCCTGCGGCCCCCAGGTCAGCAAGACCACTAATAGGGTTCCTGTGGACCCACATAGGAATGAGGAGCACAACAGTTGAAAAAAAGGAGTCACTCAGAGGCTGGGGAGTAATCACAAGGGATTGGCACATGGCCTGTCCCATGGGAAGTGTTTGCAGCACGGGCAGTGGGAGAGATGGGCCCACAGGAAGAACACTGGGGCATAGCAAGGACAGCTGATCTGCACCCCAATCAGTGTGGGACCACTCAGAGGAGACTGGTCAGGAATATAGAATTGCAGGGGGTGCAGTTTGATGAAAAGACTCAGGCACAGACCAGAGTTTCTACACAATCAAGGTGCACCAGATTTCAGTAGACCCAAAGTACCTATAAAGTCAACCATTAAAACCCGAGCTGTACAAAAAGCCTTCCCGCAGTTTGATGAAAAGACTCAGGCCCAGACCAGAGTTTCTACACAATCCAGGTGCACCAGATTTCAGTAGACCCAAAGTACCTATAAAGTCAACCATTAAAACCCGAGCTGTACAAAAAGCCTTCCGTAGGGAATCAGCAGGAAAGCCGCAATTTAGCTAAACCACTGGTCCCCACAGGAAGTTCCCCCATTTTAGAAGTAAGCAAAGGACAAAAAATTAGTTCCAGTGCAGAGCGTAAGTGGTAAGAGCAGCAAATAATCCAACACAGAACTGAAAGGAAAAACAAAGTACCCACAACCAGAGACAGTTTGATGTTAACTAGTAAACGTCGCATTTCACCAAAGAACACCTATAACACCTAGAAGGACCAGCAGTCCCCTGGGCTACCAAGCCAGAAAGGGGGAGAGCTGGAGGCCTCAGCAATGCCCCCGCGACACCTGCAACTGGTCTCAAGGGTGGGGGATGAGGGCCTTGACCACATCCCCTGGCACGTGCAGCCACCCCAGCAACAACCACCAAGCCACTGCAGGAAGTGCCCCGGGCTCTCCCAAGCTGGGGTGGTGGGGGGCGAGGGCTTTTGCACCACCCACCTGACATCTGCACCCAGCCCAGCAATGACCAAGCCACTGTTGGAAGCCCCCTGGTCTCCCCTGTGGGAATGAGGGAGGTGCCACAGGCCACAATACCACCCCTCCTCCTTCGTCCTTCCATCACATTTCCTTCCCTTTGTCCTCTCCCCCTCCCTCCCAACTGCTCTGCAACAACATCCTAGAATGTAAAAAAATAACATTAATAAAATTACATTTAAAAAAAAAAAAAAAGACAGACTCATATTCTGCATCCAGTGGGCAGAAAAGACTGGGGGATCCAGAGCAGACAGGGAGACCAGTAAGAAGGCCATTGCAACAGCCCAGGCAAGGGATGGTACTGGCTTGGCCGGGATCCTAGCAGCAGAACTAGGGAAAAGTGGTCAGATGCTGGCTACATTTTGAAGATAAAGTCAACATAATTTGTTATGGTGTTTGTATTAGTTCCTATTGCTGCTGTAACAAACTACTACTAATTTATTAGTTTAAAACAACACAAATTTATTCTCTTAAAATTCTGGAGGTCAGAAGTCTGAAAAGAGTCTTATGGGGCTAAAGTCAAGGTGTCAGCAGGGCTGGTTCCTCAGGGTCTCTGAGTGGAGAATCCATTTCCTGACCTTTTCCAGCTTCTAGAGGCCACCCCCCATTCCTTGGCTCATGGCCCACTTCATCTGCAAAGCGCGTCACTCCAACCTCTGCTCTCCCCTCACCTCTACTTTTTCTGACTCTGATACTCCTGCCTTCCTTGTGGTTACAATGGTCTCCTCTGGATAATCCATCCCTGTCTCAAAATCCTTAATTTTGTCACATCTCCAAAGTCCCTTTTCACATGTAAGGTATATTTACAGGGATTAGGATGTAGGCAATTTGGGGGGGGACCATTATTCAGCCTATTACAGGATTGGATGTGGGGGTACAAGAAAGAGGAGTCAAGAATCACCCTAATGCTTTGGGGCCTGAGCAACTAGAAGGATAGGTGGACATGAACCAACATGGGGAAGACACATGCTCCGAGATTCAGCCCTTTCTTCTTTGGAAGCCAAGTTCTGCCACTTCTTCCCTGTGTTAAAAGATAATTTTCAGAAAATAGTAAAATCATGACTCTCATACAGATGTAAAAAGTGAACACATTGAATAATTTATTTTACTTATGCCTATGTTTAAGGAAAACTCAAAACAGCACAAATTTATATGAAGTAAAGGAATGTTGAGATGAATTGCAGATGAGGACAAAACTGAATTTTCCACAGTGGGAGGGAAATTTTCCACACTGGTTGGCTCAGTTGGCTAGAGCATGGGCTGATAACCCCAAGGTCCATGGTTCAATCCCTCCCCCAGCCAGCTACCAAAAAAAAAAAAAGTAAAATTACTACCAGGCAGAACAGCATTTATATACCAGTTATTTACAACTTACAAAGAGTTGCTAAATAGCTCAAAGACAATGAACAGGCCTAGAATTTGATAACCCAGAAAGGTATGCTATGGGTGGTACATAGTTTTCTGTTGAAACAAAATTTTTTTCTACCCTTGATTCTTTTGACAGAAGTGCCCAACATGTAAGCCCAGGGAGGGCGGATTGAGTTTTTGGCTGGAGGGGACTGAGGATGTGGGTTTGATGTCTGCTGGCAAGATCCAACAAAGGTCAGGCAGAAAGAAAAACAAAAGTAACACATTTTAACACCAACATTTTATATCTTATTCTTTATAATACTTAACTGGTTATTCTTTGTTTCTAGAGAAACTGTTATGGACTCAAAGTCTGTGTCCCGCCTAAACTCATTCATTGAAGCCCTAACCCCAAAGTGATGGTATTAGGAAGCTGGGCCTTTGGGAAGTAATTAGTTTAGATGAGATCATAAAGGTAGGGCCCCGTTATGGGAATAGTGTCCTCATAAGAAGACAAAGAGAGACCAGAACTCACTCTTTCCCCCAGTGCACACACATAAGGAAGAGATCGTGCGAGCACACAGTGAAATGGCCACCGTCACCAGGAACTTAATCAGCCAGTCCTTGATCTTAGACTTCCCAGCCTCCAGAATGTTGAGAAATAAATGTCTGTTGCTTAGGCCACCCAGTCCTTGGTATTTTGTTATGGCAGTCACAGTAGACTAATCAGAAACTACTGTTTTTCGTTTTGTTTTGGGTTTTTTTTGTTTTTTTTTTTTTTTGGTTCAGTCACTATAATATGGTGACGCCACCTGGTGACGTTTTACATTCCACTCAACTGCAATTATACCAGACTGAATGAAAACAAGCATAACTCATCTACCGTTCTGGCCGTTATTGCTTTGAAAACAAGAAAATCTTCCTTTTGTTCATCTGCTCCCAGCACGCACCAGCACACACTTCATTGTTTGTGGCTAACCTGGAGGTACGATAATTTATATAAATAAATAAGGTAGAGGAGGAAAAATGATTTTTCCTCTACCATTCTAAGTTCTGGCCTGAGACCCTCTATAACAAAAGACAGATTGACAAGACAAAAACAAAGAGACATTTATTAACATGTATATTTCTTCCACATGGGAGAAAACTCAGGGAAGGAGTAATTCTCAAAGAAGTGGCTTAGGACTCCAGCTTACAGAGCATCTTTAGCAAAGAAGAGTAAATTTTTAGAGAAATGTAAAGACAGAGGAAAAGAACCTTGAGTCTTCAGGGGGCAGCAAATTGTGGGGAGGCAAATATATGGGAAACTCAGGGTAGATAAAAGCTAGTTAGTAAATTGTGTTGTGCAGATTCTTCTGGTGCCAACTGCAGGCTGAAAAGGGTCTAAAGTTTCTTCAATCTTTGTTTCTCCTGATAGAGAGGGAAGGAGGGACATCTCTGTAAAGTTATGTCCTGCTTCTGGGCAAACAGGGGGAGGGCAAAGAGCTTTTCTTATATCTGCTGCTTCTCAGTTGCCTTTAACTCAAAATAATCCTACGCCAAAATGGCATATTTGGGAGAGGAATATTCTGCTACCCTTCAGTAATAAATTTAGCAGTATAGTCTCCTATATGGTCTCTTTTTTCCCCAACTCTTCTTCTAATCTGATTAACACGTATGAGGGAGAGGGAAGAGATGGTGGTCAACCACTCAGCTATGCAGTGACATTGGCAGGGCGGGAAAGTAAAATCCAGCACCAGACAGGAAATCTTAGGTGGTCATTCATATTCTTGTTCGCGACAGGAGGTGTGTTGGGAGGAAAAACTTTTCCTCTATCTATTTAAGTTCAGGGCCTGCAAAGTAACTAACAACACAGAGATTAACAGGGAAAATGACAGTTTATTTATCTGAGGGTAAAGGGAGGGGAGAAAGGGCTTCTATGGAGGAACAAATGGAAGAATGACGGTTTCAGATGAAGCTTGTTTACGCAGCCACTCATTCTGGTGATATTGGTTAGTCTCTTCTTTTGCTGTAAACCTCCCAAAGAGGGGATTTATGGTCATAGTATTTTGGGGGAGGTCCTGATTAAGTCAGCAAAGGAAGTTTAGTTAGGTTTTGTTTTTGTTTTCTTTTTGCCTGCAGCTGTTGTTCAGATGTTCTTAGCTTAAAATAATCTTTATGCCATTGACGTGCATTTTGGACATCATTCTACAGTCGCAAAATCATTCTTCATGGAACCTGATTTTTCAAGGGGCTCTTCCTGTCTCAGAAATTTTGGTCAAAGCTCCAGAGATAAAAATGCATCCAAGTGCCCCACACTCTGGAACAAAGTGCAGACTTGCAGAAAGATGGCAGCCCACTTGATTCTGGCCTTTTAGCCCATCACCTGCCACCAGAGTATGTCTGGGAAAACGCATGGGACCAGGAGGGAAGCTGGAAAGAGGGTTTTTGGAGGAAAGAGTTGTTTTTCCCTGTCCTCACTGGGAGAGCGTGGCCTGAGCTCCCTGGAGTGGACTGGGGTACAGGAGGGAGACAGCTGCCACGGCTCCTCAGAGCCCGCTCAGGACGCACGCAGGGCAAGAACCTGTGCGGTGGGGAGCCACCGGGAGCAGTTGACCTGCACTGACATCGTAGACAGCTGCCACGGCTCCTCAGAGCCCGCTCAGGACGCACGCAGGGCAAGAACCTGTGCGGCGGGGAGCCACCGGGAGCAGTTGACCTGCACTGACATCGTGCTTGTCAGGGAATGGTACACCGTGGGGGTATCTCCAGAGCACCCCACAAGAGAAAGACCCAGCATTTGGGTATCTGACCCACTTAGACGACACCAGCAACACTTTTCTCCCCTTGATCTCCCCTCCCCTCCTTCCCCCACCCTGCATGAGCAGGAGTGACACATGAGTGGGTGAAGGGGAATGAGGAGCAGGGAGAAGAAATAGTGAGGAAGCCGCTTTGCCCCTTCCCCACTGAGTTTCCAAGCCCAGTCAGGACAGCAGGAAAGAGATTGAATGCCTGACACTTGCCTAAAGCATTGCTCCCAGAGCTTGGAGGGCGTTTAAGGCTGACTCTTTCTATCATGGGTGTTTTGAAAGTTCTATGGGGACTCCCTCGCCCCACTCCCTCTGTAGTTGCTGACACCAGAGATGCACTTTCCATCCTCCTCCTGACAATTCCCCCACAGACCCTGGTCCTAGGAGATCACCTCCACGAATCTTTAGGGCTCCCATTGGCCTTCCAGGCAGTTCCCTTGGGCAAGTCCTTTTAAGATGTCTCTCTCCATCTCAAGGTACCCCGGATTCCTGAGTCAAACATCCCAGCTCACTTCCAGGGCCTGTGTGGGTCTCTTTTCTAGGTCCATTCACCTAAGGGCTGACTATTCTACCAAGGTGTACACCATTAGGCCAGGGGGGGTGATCAAGGAGCGGGGAGTTCATGGATGCAGCTTGGGCCTGCAGTCTGGGGTGTCCACACTTACACATAGTCCCTTCATGGTGCACAACAGAACCAGGGACAAGAAGAGAAGAGGGAGGGGGCAGGGGCCATTTATTTTCTTACCTCTGTCTATAAATGTTACCAGCAGGTGGGGGGGTGAGACAGTTGAAATGTCCCCAGCAGCTCAGCAGAGGGAACAGCAGGTGCTGAGACCTGAAGTGGGAGAGAGCATCGTGCATTCTGGAAACAGGAAAGAGAGGGGAGGAGAGAGTGTTGTGAGAGATGGGGCTGGGAACTCAGGTGGGACACGTGCCGCACATCACACAGAGCTTTGGAGGCTCAGCAAAGACTTGTTCTTATCCCAGCGGAGTGGAAAGCCCTGCAATGATTTAAGTAGAGGGGTAGTGTGAGCAGACCGGCATTTTCGAGAGACCTCTCTTGCTGCTTTGTGACTGGGCGGCCACCAAGAGTAGAAGCTCAGGAAGAGTTGGGGTGCTGATGTGATAGTGAGACCTGGGATAGGTGACCCGGGCTAGCACAAGGCCTCTGGTGACAATGTGATAGATCCCTGGGTCCCTCCCAGCTTCCTCAATAGCCATTATCCCAATGGAGATTCACAACGATTCTGAGGAGAGGGAGGCTATTAGTACAGGCAGCATACTTGGAGATGAGGCCAAAAAGGTGAGGTGCCTGGAGCCTGGGGACCTTGTCACAGCTTCAAGTTTAGGTTAGCCAGTGAATTACTGTACTTTGATCACAGTCTATTTTTCCAGCTGGACAGTAAATTCCATGACAGCACAGACTATGTCTGTCCTGTTTACCCTATATCCCCAGCTCCCATCAAAGAGCCCAGCACTGAGTAGGCCCTCAAAAATATTAATTTAATGAATTGTACCTATCTATCACGCATAACAAACATCCCAATTTTTAACTGGTTTAAAATAATGACAATTGTTTATTTTGCTCACAATTTTGCAGTTAGGGACAGCTCATCTCTGCTTACTGTGGCGTCAACTGGGACAGCTCAGCTTGACACTGGAATATCCACTTCCTAGATGGCTCCCTCTCATGGCTAGCAAGTTCATGCTGGCTGTTGGCTGGGAGCTTAGCCAGCGCTGTGAGCTGGAGGCCTTGGTTCATCTCCACATAATCTCTCCACAGGCTGCTTGGGCTTGCTGAGAGCCTGGTGGCTGGGTTCCAAGCTGCCCCCAGAGATGGAAGCTGTATTGTCTTTTGTGACTCAGCCTCATAAGTCATAAAGTATCCTTCTACTAGAGTCACAAGCATGCCTGGATGCAAAGCAATAGCACATAGATCCCTTTCTCTCAACTGGAGAAGTGGCAAAATCACTTTAAAAAGAGAACATATGGGATAGGAGATATTGGAGTGACCATGTTTGGAAAATACATCCAATCTGTCTCATGGATGAGACAGTCACTTAGTGATGGGCTCAGTATTTGAACTCAAGTTCTGTTCAGTACATTTTGTTCAAGGAGAAAGGGATATATGTCACACATTCTAGAAAGACTCCCCTCTCACCAGGAGAAGATAAAGCTTTGGAGTTTGAAGGGTTAATTGACAGCTATGAGGATAACTTACTTATCTGTGTGAATTGTCTGCCTCTTCAGCTAAAATGTAGGCTTCAGGAGGATCGTGTGTGTGTATGTGTGTGTGTGTATTGTGTTATATATACATATATGCAGACATATAATATATATATGTGTGTGTATACATGTGTATGTATGTAATCTCTTGTGCTTATCCCAGAGTTCAGCACAGACTAGCTGTGCTAAGAATCCTTGTAGAATACAATAAATGAAATGCCTGTTCAGGCCTGTGAGATGGAGTGTAATTTAATGAGGTGCTGCCACCCTCTGGACAATTGGGGCATCGCCAGCCATCCGACCACTCCATTTCCCACTTGCCTTCAGAACTGTGCGGCCCTCGTTTGTCTAAAGCCACTTCCCTAATGGCTGATTTATTTGTCTCTTAACAACATTCCTGGCCCCTGTATTGATTCCCATTTGGCCAGCGGGAACTCTTGAGGACCAGGGGAGTTATTTAACAGAAGCATCTCTCCCCAGCTTCTCTGCCTGCTCACCGCGACCCTCCTCAGCCCCCCACAGCCTGGGTTTGCTTCCTCCGCCTCACCGTGGCTGCTCTGCCCAAAGTCCCCCGGGGCGCCCTTGTTGACCTGGCAGCCCCTCCTGCGGCCTGATCTTTCCACCACCCTGTGCGGCACTGGGCCCCGTTGCTCTCCTCTGTCTTCAAAGGAGCTTGTTCCCTCAACAGCTTCCATAGCTAAGCAGTGTCCCCAGGCTTTCCGCCTGCCTCTCTGACTGCCACTCCTCTAAAGTCCACTGTCTCCCAGGCCAAGCCCCAAGCCCGCTTCTCTTCACAGGCCCCTGGGAGACTGTCTCCCTTCACAGCTCAATTTCCACCTGTACACAAAAGTTCTCCAGCCCAGTCTTCTCTCCTGAGCTCCAAATCCGATTATCCGGCCCCTGAAGGCTGGCTCTGGCTGGGAGACTCTGGCACCTCACGCTCATCTTGTCCCAAGTCAACTTGTCAGCTGCCCCCTCCACTACCACCCTGCACCTTCCCCAACTCCACTGCCCAGCCGAGGGGATGGCATCCCATCCATTCACTTCCCCAAGCCACACAGCCAGGATCGCCCTGAGCTTTCCCTTGCCACACCTCCAAAGTCACTTCATAGTGTTCATTCGGCTACGTAAAACAGTGCACCAGGCTCTCTGGCATGTTCTAGCTCTTTTAAGTTTTGTCGATTTTACCCTCCTCTGCCACCACCAGGACTCCTATCATATGGAACCTGGATTGCTGTGACAGGCTGTCGCATAGTGTTCATTCGGCTACGTAAAACAGTGCACCAGGCTCTCTGGCATGTTCTAGCTCTTTCAAGTTTTGTCGATTTTACCCTCCTCTGCCACCACCAGGACTCCTATCATATGGAACCTGGATTGCTGTGACAGGCTGTCCTCCCCTGTCTCCTGCAGCCTGCCTCTACAATGACTCTGCTTCTCCTCACCCTGATTAAAACCCCTCTGAATGGGCCCAGACTTCTGGCCTGTCATTCAGTCTTCACAGCTTGGCCCCAGCCTGCCGCCCACAACCACTCTCCATCCTCTACCTATCCACCCTGCACTCAAGTCACACTGCCATGTCCCACCACCCATGCCTCTGTGTCTTTGCTCATTCTCTTCCCTCTGCCCGGAACACACTCCCTCATCTACTCATGTCCAAAGCATCCCGTCTCCAAGGCACAGATGTGGAAACTGAGGCTCAGAGAAGTTGTAGAGCTGGGAAGTAGTGAAGCTGAGGTTCCAAAAGAAGAGCATCTGAACCAGCTCCTTTCGTTACTCTGCAGCATCCAGGCTCTATTCCAAGCCTCAGTTTCCCCAAGCATAAAATGGGGCAATGAAAGACTATGGGCTCTTCCTCCTCTGACGTTCCCTAGCCAGAATTTCTTGACTCTGAGAGGCTCTCAGGCTTTTTGGTGGTGACCTGGGGGTACTAAGCACAGCTCTCCAGACCCCTAGCCAACTGAGTAGAGAATGCTCAGGCCATGCCCCCTGTGACCTCTGGGACTGGCTGTGGCATGTACTTGCTCTCCATTGTGACACTGTTAACAAGTGGGTGGAAAGGCCTCCTACCCACCTGCCCACCTGCCCACCACTTCTCCATTTTCTATTCTGTATTCATTTTCCTTTGTTTTGTAGCAAAATACTACGAACTTATCAGCTTAAAATAACACCCACTGGTTAGCTGGCAGTTCTATAGGTCAGATGTCCAGCACGCATTGCTGGCTTCTCTGTTCCCAGTCTCACAAGGCTGAACTGGGCTGAGTCCTCGTCTGGAAACTGAAGAAAACTCCTCTTTCGAGCTCCTTCAGGTTGGGGACAGGACTCAGTCCCTTGAGGTTGAAGGACTGAGGTTTCTGTTTATTTGCCATCCATCAGCCACGGCCTCGCTCAGCTCCTGGAAGTCACCTACATTCCTCCTCTGAGGCAGCAGTGGTGCAGCAAGCCCCCCTCATGCTTCCAATCTCTCCAGCTTCTTCTTCTGCTACCAGCGTGAGAAAACTTTTCACTTTTCAGGGGCTCACCTGATTGGGTCAGACCCACCCAGATAATCTCCATATTTTAAGATTAGCTGACTTGGGACTTTAACTACACATACTAAATCCCTTCACAGCAGCACTTAGATTCGTGTTTGATTGAATAACCAGGAGACAGGAATCTTGAAGGCCATCTTCAGAATTCTGCCAACCACACCCTCATTCATCACACATTTAAGAACTGTGCCACACCTAATCTGTACTCAGCGGTGCTGGGGAGCAGAAATGAACACAACTTGACTCCATGACCTCTGGGACTCCTGTCTCACCCCTCTGTCACCCTGTGTTTAGCCAGATTTTCCCACCTCCCTGTGCATACGCAGGCAATGCCTTCCACCTAAATGCTGCTCCCCATTGTATTAGTTTGCTAGGGCTGCCATAACAAAGTACCACGGACTGGGTAGCTTGAACAACAGACATCTATTTCCTCAAAGTTCTGGAGGCTGGACGTCCAAGATAAAGGTGTCAGCAGGGCTGGTTTCTGGTGAGGTTTAGTTTGCTAGGGCTGCCATAACAAAGTACCACGGACTGGGTAGCTTGAACAACAGACATCCATTTCCTCAAAGTTCTGGAGGCTGGACGTCCAAGATAAAGGTGTCAGCAGGGCTGGTTTCTGGTGAGGCCTCTCTCCCTGGCTTACAGACTGCTGCCTTCTTGCTGTGTCCTCACATAGCCTTTTCTCTGTGCATGCACATCCCTGGTGTCTCTTCCTCTCCTTATAAGGACACCAGTCCTGTCCGATTAGGACTACACCTTTATGACCTTATGACATTCAACCTTAATTATCCCTTTAAAGGCCCTATTTTCAAATCAAATATAGTTACATGATACGGGGATTCAACATATGAATTGGGGGGTAACACAGTTCAGTCCATAACTCCCACCATCTCCACCCATCTAGTGTCTCCTCACTTTGGAACACCAAGCTGGTACCTCTGTATTCACCAGGTCAGTTTCCCACTGGACTGTGAGCTCCTGGGGGCAAGCTCCATAGCTGACAAGCTGGGATTCGTCCAGCACAGGGCCTGGCTCCCAGTAGGGCATCAGTAAGTGTTGGAGAGGGACAGAGATGCAGGAAATGCTGACAAGGTCAAAGGGCAGGGCCCCAGCCCCAGGAGAACTGATCAAGGCTGTCACCCCACACCTTCCTAGCTACAAGTGCTCTGGACTCCCCAAGCTATGTGCTGTGATGACAGTTCTCCAAGACCCGGAACCAGGGGACAGCCATCTCCCAGCATCCTGCTGCTCCCACCCTGATGGAGTTGGGACATCTTGATGATGCCCACGTCCTCCGAGAGGCGCAGGTCTGTCTCGTCCCCGTGATATCCCTCCTCACAAGGTATCCCAGGGGCTAGAAGTGCACCAGCCATCCTGATCCAGGGGTTAGGAAGCCTGAGTTCTAGTCCTTGCTAAGCCTCTCACTCACTACATCACTTTGACATGTCAACCTCACTTCTCCAAGCCTTCGTTTCCTCACCTGTAAAGTAGGCATGCAAATACCTTTCTCACAGGGCTTCTGTGAGGATGGCATGAGATCAAACATGTAGTAGGAGCTCAGAACACCGGGGCTAAGTATTAATTAAAGGAGGCGGGGGATTTGAACATTGGCAGATCTGGGAAAGGTGCTCTAAGCCAAGAAAAGTAAACCAAATGTTAGCCCCTTTACATTCCCTTTGGTGCTGACCGTGGCCAAATTGCTTTTATGTTTTTTCTCCACTGAGTCTCAGTCTTTTCAACTATAAAATGGAAGTTTGGACTCCATCTCTCTCTGTCAGTGAGATTTTCAATGCGGAGAGGCCTTTAGATACCAGTTTCTGTTATCTTACACAGTTCAGAGATGGGGAAAATGAAGCACAGGAAGGGGAGGTGCTGCAGGTTGAATGCCCTCCCAAACCCACTGAGGCTTAATCCCCACTGTAGCTCTTGAGGGTGGGAAATCCTATTATGGTAATTGAAAGGTGGGGCCTTAATGAGGTGATTGGACTGTGAAGACCATGCCTTAGTGAATGGATTAATCCACTTGATGGTTTCATGTTGGTCATGGACATGGTCAGAGAGTTTTAAAAGGAGGAGGAAGGAGTTAGCTCTCTCTCGCTCTACAATTTCACCATGCGATACCCTGCGTTGTTGTAAAGATCCCACCAAGAAAAGGCCCTCACCAGATGTCTTCCCTGGACTTTGGGCTTTCCAGCCTCTGAAACTAAGCAATAAATATTGTTTCTTTACAAATTATCCAGTTTCAGGTATTTTGTTATAAGCAACAGAAATGGGCTAACACAGGAGGTGTCAGGGCAGAGCTAGGACCAGGACTGAGGACGCCTGACTCCCAGGCCAGCATTTGCCCCAGCATGTCTCTGCTCCTCTGAGTACACAGAGTCACAGCCACAGCTAACAGGAGCTGACTACATGTCCCAAACACCTCACTGGGGTTAACCCTCTAAATCCACACTGTCCAATAAAGTCACCACTAACCACATGTGGCTACTGAGCACTTGAAATGTGACAAGTGTGACAACATGGTTTTTTAGTTTTATTTCATTTTAATTTACTTAGATTTAAAAACTGATACTCAGTTCAGCTATTGGAAAACCTTTAAGTGTGTTTGGACAACTTCGGTATTTACTTTTTCAACTTCGAATTTTATTAAAGTTAAATACAGATCAAATGTTTCTGATGAAAACAGTGTCTGACGATGCACTGTAAATGTAAAATATACACCGGATTTTGAAGATTCAATTCAAAACAACTCATCAATAACATTTCTATTGATAAATACACAAATAATAGTATTTTTGAAATTTAGGTTGAATAAAATATTATTAAAATTCATTTCACCTCTTTCTTTTTTCTTTTTTAAATGTGGCTAGTGGAAAATTTTAAACGACTTACATGGCACTCATTTGCACTATTTCGCTCACATTTTTTTTCTACTAGACAGAAATGGTCTAAGTCTTCAAAACAACTCCATGACATAGGCCCGTTATTTTTGCCCTCATCTCTCAGATGGGGAAACCTAGTGCAGCAGATGCTGCCTGTGCCCTCCCCCATATGCCCTTGCCCTTCCTCAGGGTCACCTGTAGCTTTGATGGACAGTCCCTGTATGAGCCAATGGCTTCCTACCTCAAACACTTGCATCTCTCTGGGCAGGCAAAAGTACAGGGAAGTCAGTGCTTCCAGCAACAGTACCCAGTCAATGGGAGGTGAGGGTTGGTGGATGAATAACCCACCTCCCTCAGGTGAGACATGCTCCACATCATCTCTCAGAAGGGGCCCAGTGAGATTAACCCCCCAGTTCTATGACCAAGTGAGCTTATTCCTGAGATGCAAGGATGGTTCAACATGCAAAAATCAATTTTTTTATTATTATTAAGTTGAACTATTAAAAGGAGAGAGAAGACCTATGGTTACTAAAGGCGGAAAAGGGGAGGGGGTGGGGGGATAGTGAGAGGCTGGCTAATGGACATAAAATGACAGCTAGATAAAAAAATAAGTTCAAAAAATTGGTGTACAGTCAATCCAGAAATCTATAATTAACAATGGTTTACTGCATGTTATCAAATGACTAAAAGAGAGGAGATCAAATGATCGCATCAGAAAGAAATGAAGTTTTGCAGTGAATATGCTAATTACCCTGATTAGATTGTCACACGTTGTATACATGTATTGAAATACAACTCTGTATCCCATAAATACGTGCAATCAATATGCTTTGATAAAAAATTAATTTAGGGCCAGCCCGGTGGCGTACTGGGGAGTGCGCTGCCTGGGAGTGCAGCGGCGCTCCCGCCGAGGGTTCAGATCCCATGTGGAGACCAGTTCCTGCTCACTGGCTGAGCGCGGTGCAGGCGCAACACCGAGGGCTGCGATCCCGTTACCGGTCAGTAAAAAAGACAAAAAGGAAAAAAAAATTAATTTAAAAAAGAAAACAAATCAACTATTGTGATATACCATATTACCATAATAAAGGCTAAAAATCATGTGATCGTCTCAATAGCTGCAGAAAAATCATTTGACAAAATTCAACACACTTTCATGATAAAAACTCTCAATAAACTAGAAATAGAAAGAAGGCACATTAACATAATAAAAGCCACATATGAACAACCCACAGCTTTGAATGGTGAAAAACAAGAACTTATCCTCTAAGATCAGGAACAAGGTGGGGATGCCCACTCTCACCACTTCTGTGTTGCATAGACAATACTGGAAGTCCTAGCCAGAGCAGCTAGGCAAGAAAAGGAAATAAACAGCATCCAAGTCATAGAAGTGAAATAGCCTGGGTTTTCAGACAACATGATTCTTATTAGATCGAGCATTCCTAATCTGAAAATCCAAAATTCAAAATGCTCCAAAATTTGAAACTTTTTGAGCGCTGACATAACACTTGAAGGAAATGTTCAACGGAGCATTCCAGATTCCAGAATTTCAGATTAGGAATGATCAACTGATGTATAGAAAACCCTGAAGGCTTCATTAAAAAAAAAAAACTGTTAAAACTAATAAATTAATTCAGTAAAGTTGCAGCATACAAAATCAACATATAAAAATCAGTTGTGTTTCTACACACTATAATACCTGAAGAGTTAGTTAGTTAGGAGATTGAGTCACAGTTGCTCACAGAAGTCTCACTTTCCTCCCTTCCCTATCACTCCTCCACTCCCACACCACGTTCCTGGGATCCTCTCCAGTTAAATCACTTGCACTCAGATGATCGTCCTAAACTCAGACATTAAGGTACAGAGAGCTGAAAGACATTCAGAGGTCAAATAAATAGTAAGAGACAGACTGGCAACCTGATCCCAGGCAGTCCGACACCAGATCTCATTCTCTTAAAAACCATGCTCTGCTGCTTCCCACCCGGTAGCCATAACATTCCCACAGCATGAGGCTAGAGACTTTCCCCTCATATCTGCCCACACTCTGAGCTGACCCCAGAACAGCAAATCCCTTCTCTGGGATCAGATGATTTTTCTCTGGTATCAAGAGGCTGAGCAGACCCATCCCCTGCAGGCCTGGAACAGACCCAGCCTGGCCTATCCAAGCTGTCCCCCTGGCACCAGTGTCTGCTTCCCAGCCAGAGGGAAGCCAGGACAGCCAGGCAGTGCCTTGAAGGGCACTCGTCTTTGAACCAAGAGGACACACTGGCATCTGGGACCTGGAGGAGCTAGAGATGGCCGGGGTCCAGGGAAAAACTTATTCAGCTTACTCATTTATTGAGCATATCATGTGCCAGGCACTGTTCAAAGTGCCATATCATTTATAAAGTGCTTCAAAAAGTTTGTGGAAAGATTCATATTGTCTTTCAATTCTACTTTTCCAAGAACTTTTTGAAGTACCCTCGTGTGTGTGTGTGTGTGTGTGTGTGTGCGCATATCATTTATAAAGTGCTTCAAAAAGTTTGTGGAAAGATTCATATTGTCTTTCAATTCTATTTTTCCAAGAACTTTTTGAAGTACCCTCGTGTGTGTGTGTGTGTGTGTGTGTGTGTGCGCGCCTCACAACAACTCTTTGAGGTACACAAAATTATTATCTCTATTTTATAGATGAGGAAACTGAGGAACAGAGAGGTTAAGAAACTTTCCAAGGTCACACAGCTGTTGTCACAGGTAGGATTTAAACTCAGGCAGTCTAGCTCCTAATCGTTCCTGGATCCTGTCTCTCTTGAAACTTCAGGTGAGTTGGCTGCCAGCTACACACTCTGAGCTCCTCCTTCGAGTGGAAGGAAACTTGGGCATGAACTTCTGCCCAGTGCCCAACCAAGTGGTGGAGCCCCACTTGGACAGAGGAGCTGGCAGGGAAAAGTGTCCTGCAGACTGGGAAGCAGTATGCTCCAGGAGGGACTGTGAGAGCTGGACAGCAACCACTCCTCCCCCTCCCCCTCCCCCGCCATGCTTCTCTGCTGCTTGACAAAGATCGATTAATCAGCACAGCTGTTCAACCTCAGTGTATTTATATATTCCCAGCCTCAGTGTATTTATTTATTCCCAAAATGAGTTGAGGGGGTTTAAAGAGATAGAGGCATAGCATCTCCACTGTTAAGTAAATTAAAACAGAGACCTGGTCTGAAGAATTCCTGAGCAGGCAAAACTGGTTAGGTCCCATAAGTGACTTCAACATTGCTTGATTTACAAGACATAAGCAAAACTTAACTTGAACTATTTCTTGTATATTAAAGAAAAATAGAACTTGAGTTCAACCAATCAGAAGCAGTCAACAAACAATTATATAACTAGGGACTTTCCAAAGGGATAGACCAAATAAGGGAACTGTATAACTGTAACCAATCAAATGGTCTTTTTTGTTTTGTTTTACTTCTGTGGCCATTCTATAAAGGCTTCCCCTCTGAGGTCCCTCAGTAGAGCTCTCAAACCACTTCTGGTTTGGAGCTACCTGATTCATGAATCGTTGTTTGCTCAATAAACTCTTTAAAAATGTATAGTGTCTCAGTGTACCTTTTTAACACCACCAAAGACGCGCCAATAAATAATGGCTGCTTTACTGCCTTAATGCCTTCATAACTGATACCTTGATGATGTGCTACTGTTAGATCATTACACATAGAGTGACTAACTTGTCCTGGTTTTCCTAGTACTTTCCAAATTTTAAAACTGAAAGTCCCTTGTTCTGGGAAACTTCTCAGAGATAGACAACCTGTACAGCTGGTCACCCTCATTACACAGGTTTCCGGCCATGAAGTCTATTTGCTAGAAAAAGAGTAAAAATTTAGCTCAGAGCTTCCTAGCAGCCAAGGCAAAGAGGTAAACACCATATGTTAGGAAATTTTTAGTGTCTGTAATAGCTCTACCAGTAGAACTTTCTGCAATGATGGAAATGTTCTGCACTGTCCAATATTGCTAGTAGTTGCTAGCCACATATCCCTATGGAGCACTTAAAATGTGACTAGTATAGCAGAGGAACTAAATTTTTCATTTAATTTCATTTTGATATATCTAAATATAAATAGCCCCATGCATCTAGTGGCAACGGTATAGGATAGCTCAGTTATATTGGGTAAAAACAAACCAGATTCTCAGAAAGAGCTTCTTTCTTAGTATTGAGGCGTGAGGAATTTCTCTCAGGAGTTACCACACTTGAAGCACTTTTCTTTTCTTACGTGTAACATAACAGGCACTTCTACAGCATATGCCATGTGATAAGCACTCTCATGAACATTTTTCATGTGTTCATTCACTCCATTCTCAAACCACCCTAGAAGGCAGGTACTTTCAGTATCCCAAGGGAGAAGGCTCCTCCCAGGAAACCCCGAGAGACCCAAAGCTGCTCTTTTCCTGGCCTGAAAGGACAGTACGTAGGTCCCCCTGCCCTTTCTAGGGACAGCAAGGAGCCTGGGGTGCAGGCAGAGGGGTAGAAAAGCGCAGTGAAAGAAAGAAGAGGGGAGGAGACCAGGGAGAAGGGGTTCCACATGTCCCCACCCACACCCCCAAGTAGAGGCTGCATGACTGACATTGACTCCATGGAAAAAATGAGCAATGTTTGGAGTCACCACGTGGCACCAGAGGGCATTTGGGGTGTCAGAAGGAAGACCCTGTGTGCCAGGTAACAGAGTGCACCTGTACACCACAGACATGGAGCCTGGGCCAGGCCTCCACCTGGGACAGCATGCCTCTTTCGTGTTTGCTGTGGGTGGACCCTCACTACACCAGTGTGAATGCCAGGATCTCTCGAGCCTGCTAGGGCCCTCAAGTTCTGGGCATCAAAGGAGGAGGCAGGTGTGACCCCCCCCAACTCCGTCTGTGACTGGGAAGCTGGTGACTCCAGGGTCAGAAATAACCCCACGGTCAGCTCCCTGCTTGCCACCCTCCCCCACTCCTCCATTCCCAGAAATTCTGGGCCCTGAGTCAGAGGGAAGAGGCCAGAAGTAAACAACGACCCAGATAATCTGGTATGGAAACCACAGAACCATCCCATGGAATTCATGGGCCTGGTCATTCAGATGTCTTTCCTCCAAATCCAGCTTCACTCAGGGCCGTGTAGACCTGTGTTTCGGGCTTGCAGAGAAATGGGTAAGAGGGGGGACATCTTCGGTGCAGAGGGAATGGTGGAGAAGAGAGCTGGGCCTCACTGTCAGAGGTGTCCAGGCTGGCAGCAGAGGAGGAGGGGCTGCCCTGCCCTCTGGGGCCTCGACCCCTAGAACAGTGTGTACACACACGTCAGGAAGAGTCAGAGGCCAGTCCAGAGTAGAGATGGAGGCTCACAAGATTAGGGAACAGGGCCATCCAGGTGTCAGATGCCCCTCATTATTCATTCCCTCAAAATAGTCTGGGACACCCCCACCCCACCCCATAGCTGAGTCACTGACCCCCATCCTCAGACCGGGTTTTAGATGAATGAAGCTCTTCTCCCTCTCTCCTCCTCCCCTCCCCAGCCCAAAGGACATGTAACTGATTCCCTAGGATGCAAGAGTGACTTCCACAAGCCCTAAAAATAACCGAACCACTTAATACTCTGAACATAGCCTCTCCCGCCCTGGCCCACCCCCTAACCACCAAGATAAAGGCAGCTGCTGGGACTGACAGTGGACAGAGACCTGGAGCCAGGGCAGCAAGCCTGACAGCAGAACAGAACTGACCCGAACAAGAAGCTCAAGAGGAACGACAGAGACTCAGGCCACATCTGCTACAGACCCCAAGTACCCCATCAGCCAAGCAGGACCCTCGGTGAGTAACACGCCCCTCTGTCCTTCCACGGCAGGGATGGCTCTCAAGGCTGGCATCCCTTCGGACCCTTTGGGATGGGTGTGTTAGGGGTGCCTGTGAGTAAAGGTTGAGGGGCATGCATGGATGAGTGGAAGAGTATCTGATATAAAGAATCTACAAAGAAGGTCAACAGAGTTGGCGTGAGCCCCAGGGGAGTGCTCAGAGCAGCTGCCACAGGCCTAAGGCCAGCAGAAGGGACAAGTTCTTGCTAGTCTGGCATGATCCAGAAAGGCTTTCAGGAGGTAGCCTGGAGTTGCAATTTTAAAAATACAGGTATGGAGCTCCTCAGGATTCAGGGTTTCCTCCCAGGGAAGCCTCAGGGAGGCCAAGTGTCTGGAGGAAAGAGGGACAGAAGAAAAGTAGGAGGGCTTGAGGGGTAGGAGACAGCAGGCAGGCCTGAGTGGGCATTACTAGGACAAGCCCCAGGCCCAGTGTGGGGTGAAAGTCTTGGCATATCCGCCCCAGGGATCTCTCCCCACAGCTGGCCTGAGCCTGGCTCCCACATAACATGGCCTTGAACCAGGGGTAGGATGCAGACTCTGTCCCAGGCCATCATCTTGCCCTGGAAAGCCACTGAGGCAGATCCGGGGGCTCAGGATAGGGAGATCAGATCTGAATTTGCCCAGATGTAAAGAAATATGGAGCAGGCTGGGCCAAGGAGAATGGAGGTGGTGTCATCTGAGAGGCTTGCCCAGCCCTAGGAGGCCAAGCTCTGGGACAGGTCTTGGGGCTCCCCCACCTCAAGTCTGGTCCCAATTCTGAATTCTGCCCTACCCCTGCCCCTGACCTAGGAGTCTTAAGCCAGGCAAGGGTGGAAGTGGGAGGGCCAGGAGTCAGGAAACCTGCTTCAGGCTTTGCTACTGCCTTGCTGATTTTTCTTGGGCAGCTCTTTTCTTCTCTTTGGGCCTTGATTTCCCCATCTGAACAATAAAGGGGCTAGATTCAATGACTTCTGAGGGTCCTTAGGTCTGACATCCCTGGACTCCATGATTCTAATAGTCTGTGACCCTAGCAGAGATTCTGGAGATTTCTGGGGGTGGGGGTGGGGTGAAGTTGGTGTCCTGCACATGCCATCACTCAGGCCACCACGGTAGTGATAGGACGGAGTGCAGGTGAGGACAGACAGGGGGTCCTCGTCAGAGCTCAGACTTGAGAAAACCACACAGAGCATTTGATGAGACTCAGGCTGCGGGTTTTGAAGCTCACACTCCTCAGAACTCTGATGTCTTTGATGGACGTGCCAGCCTAGAGGTGGGGCAAGCAGGTCTCAGTTTCCCCTCTCCTTCATCTGAGGGACCCATAAGGAGGATGTCCTGCCTCCCAACTCCTGCCAGTATCTCTGTAGCTACCCCCACCTGCAGGCGCCTTTGGCCAGTGGAGGTTTCCAGGCTCCAGCACCCAGCTAGCCTACATGCCAGAGGCCTAACACCCTCTCAGGAAGGAGGAGGCAGAATCAGGGGGCCCAGTATAGCAATGGAGATAAGGTGGGCCAAGGGCACCCAGGGTTCCTACCAGCTGAGCCCCAGCCTGCCTCCAAGCCCAGGGCTGCTGTTCTGAGGCCAGGACCTCAGCTATATTTATCACCGAGTATGGGGCAGAGCAGTGGGTCAGGGAAAGGAGGAGGGGGCACGTGCTTCTCATTTTTTCCCTACTGGACTCTGGGGATTGTTAGTACACCTGTCATAAGACAGATAAGACATACACGGGACAAAGACCAGAGAAGGGCTTGAGGAGTGGGAGGTAATGGGGGGTGGGGGTAGAGTTGGGGAGCAGGCAGGCCTCGGCAGAAGCTGATTGACAGTGGCAGGAAGAAGAGGAGCAAGGAGCTGGATTCCAGGCTGGGGCTGCCATGAGGGCCTGCAGGGGGAGGCTTAGCCTGAGGCCCTGTGCCCAGAAGCCCCTGAGCTATACTTGCTTGCACACATTTGGGAAGGGGGTTTCCATAAGCAAGGGGCAGGACCATCTCTGCAGAAAGAACCCTGGTCCCACTGTCCTCCCTCCCTGTAGGTGTCACCCTCACATTCTCCTGGGGATGCCTGCTGAGGAATATAGGGACACCGTGGCCAATAAGAAAGCTTCACACTCCCTACCCTCTTATTTCTTGGGGGCCAGGCCCTAAATGGGGTCTAGAGAACCCAAGCCAGCACTGCCTGCCACTCATTCACCAAGATCTGACTGTCCTCCCTCCCTGTAGGTGTCACCCTCACATTCTCCTGGGGATGCCTGCTGAGGAATACAGGGACACCGTGGCCAATAAGAAAGCTTCACACTCCCTACCCTCTTATTTCTTGGGAACCAGGCCCTAAATGGGGTCTAGAGAACCCAAGCCAGCACTGCCTGCCACTCATTCACCAAGATCTGACTCTGGGCCTCAATTTCCTCATCTTTAATTATAAAAGGCTGGGCTAAAGGCACTTGAGATCCCCCTAGCTCAGATCTTCTGAGTCTTGGGGTATGGCACAGGAACGCTGACCTGGGATTCAGAATTTGTCTCTAACCACGAGATGTCTGGTGAACAATTTTCCCTCCTGAGCCTCTATTGTTTCTACTATAGCCTGGGCTGCTGAACTTGCTTTGCCTCCCTGGGCTTGAGAAAGGTTGGAGTGAGTTGAGAGCCAGGAGGTGAAGGCTGGGCAGGGCTCCAGGTCAAAGTGGCACGCACGCCCTCTGGTGTTCTGAAAAGGAATTTCATCTCCACAGGAAATCACAGTCACCAGTTTTAGGGACCAAACTCTCCATGACTGGGACTCCTCAAGTCAGGATTCCCCCAAGCCACTTACTTGGGAGTCTACCAAGGAAAACCTGATTTTGGCAAAGGAAGGCAAAGATGGGGCGTGTCTAGTTTAACCACTGGAGGTTTAGGCTTCCCTGTGGAGCTAAAAGAGCTTTGTGGCCAGCAGTACCCTGTTTGCTCCCTAGCAACCCAGGTGACACTGCGGAATCAGGGACCCACCTTGAAAGATGGGTCCATACATCCTAAGTTTAAAACTTATCTCATACCAACCATGCAAGTGACAAAGTGAGGCCCAGGCCAGGCCAATCTGGAGAGGGAGGGAGTCTCTAAACATAAGTCACCCAGAACTACTCTGTCCCTGGGCCCTGCTCCCTGATATTTATCCCAGCCACTGGCCCCCACCTCATCCTCATCTCTGTCCCCTCTCCTCAGACAGATGGCTGACACCCAGATGCAGGTGGCCCCCACACCAACCATCCCGATGTCAACTGCAGAGGACCTGCCCCTCCCTCCACCCCCTGCCACGGAGGACCTGCCACTGCCACCCTCCAAGGAGTCCTTCTCCAAGTTCCACCAGCAGCGGCAAGCTAGTGAGCTCCGCCGTCTCTACAGGCACATCCACCCTGAGCTCCGCAAGAATCTGGCTGAGGCCGTGGCCGAGGATCTAGCCGAGGTCCTGGGCTCTGAGGAGCCCACCGAGGGTGACGTGCAGTGCATGCGCTGGATCTTTGAGAACTGGCGGCTGGATGCCATTGGAGATCATGTGAGGTCAGCTGCCAAGGAGCGTGTGCCAGGTGGCGATGTCCAGGCCACCTCCCGCAAGTTTGAGGAAGGTTCCTTTGCCAACAGCATAGACCAGGAGCCAGCCGGACCCCAGCCATCCAGAGGGGACGTTGGTGCAGCCCGCTGGCTCTTTGAGACAAAGCCACTGGATGAGCTGACAGGGCAGGGTGAAGGACTAGAGGCTACTGTAAAGGAGCCTGCAGCCAGTGGAGATGTACAGGGTACCAGGATGCTGTTTGAGACACGGCCACTGGACCGCCTGGGCTCCCGCCCCTCCATCCAGGAGCAAAGCCCCTTGGAGCTGCGCTCAGAGATCCAGGAGCTGAAGGGTGATGTGAAGAAGACAGTGAAGCTGTTCCAAACGGAGCCACTGTGTGCCATCCAGGATGCAGAGGGTGCCATCCATGAAGTCAAGGCTGCATGTCGGGAGGAGATCCAAAGCAATGCGGTGAGGTCTGCCCGCTGGCTCTTTGAGACCCAACCTCTGGACGCCATTAACCGGGACCCCAGCCAGGTGCGGGTGATCCGGGGGATCTCCCTGGAGGAGGTGGCCAGACCTGATGTCAGTGCAACTCGCTGGATCTTTGAGACACAGCCCCTGGATGCCATCCGGGAGATCTTGGTGGACGAGAAGGATTTCCAGCCATCCCCAGATCTTATCCCTCCTGGTCCGGATGTTCAGCAGCAGCGGCATCTGTTTGAGACCCGAGCTCTGGACACTCTGAAGGGGGAAGAGGAGGCTGGAACGGAGGCCCCACCCAAGGAAGATGTGATCCCTGGTGATGTTCACTCTACCCTGTGGCTATTTGAGACGAAGTCCCTGGAAACTCCCAAAGACAAAGTCCAAGTGGGTCACCTGCAGCGGGTGGGTCCCCGGGAGGGTGAGGGGCTCATGTATGAGCATCTGTCCAGTGATGGCACCTCTGCATTGCCCCTCTCTCAGAGTGCCCCCCAAAGGGACGGGGTGAAGGGGGATGTGAAGACCTTCAAGAATCTATTTGAGACCCTTCCCCTGGACAGTATTGGACAGGGTGAGCCTCTGGCCCATGGGAATGTGAGCAGAGCAGAAGGAACGAATTCTGCAGGGCAGTCCCAGGGCATAGGGTCCCCAGTATATGCCATGCAGGACAGCAAGGGCCACCTACATGCCCTGACTTCTGTCAGCAGAGAGCAGATAGTTGGAGGTGACGTGCAGGGCTACAGGTGGATGTTTGAGACACAGCCCCTAGACCGACTGGGCCAAAGCCCCAGTACCATCGATGTGGTGAGGGGCATCACCCGGCAGGAAATGGGGGCCGGGGATGTTGGCACTGCTCGGTGGCTTTTTGAGACCCAGCCCCTGGAGATGATCCACCGGCGGGAGCAGCAGGAACGAGAGGAAGAAGAAGGGAAGAGTCAGGGAGGCCCTCAGCCAGAGACATCCCCAAAGGGCGATGTGCAGACCATCCGGTGGTTGTTCGAGACATGTCCAATGAGTGAGTTGGCGGAGAAGCAGAGGTCAGAAGTCACAGATCCCACAACCAAGGCTGAGGCACGGTCCTGCACCTGGATGTTCAAGCCGCAAACCCTGGACAGGCCAGAGGACTCCAGGGAGCAGCACCTGCAGGTTAGCCAAGTCCAGGCTGGGGAAAGAAAGACAGAGGGACATGTCTTTGAGACTGAGCCTCTGCAGGCCTCAGGCCATCCCTGCAGAAGAGGGCCTGTGCGATACTGCAGCCGGGTGGAGATCCCTTCAGGGCAAGTATCTCGTCAGAAGGAGGTTTTCCAGGCCCTGGAGGCAGGCAAGAGGGAAGAGCAGGGGCCCAGGATAACCCCTGGGCCCATCCCTGTGGGTTCTGTGCATAAGTTCACCTGGCTCTTTGAGAACTGCCCCATGGGCTCCCTGGCAGCTGAGAGCATCCGAGGGGACAACCTCCAGGAAGAGCAGCCCACAAGCCCCTCATGCAACAGGGAACTAGAGAAGCAGGAGACTGCAGCCGAGGAGACCCTGCGGACTCTACATGCCACACCTGGCATCCTGCATCGTGGAGGCATCCTCATGGAGGCCCGAGGGCTGGGCGAGCTCTGCCTTGCCAAGTACGTGCTCCCAGGCCCAGGGCAGGGGGGCCCCTACATACGGAAGGAGGAGCTGGTGTCTGGAGAACTTCCCAGGATCATCCGTCAAGTGCTACGCCGGCCAGATGTGGACCAGCAGGGGCTGCTGGTGCAGGAGGACCCAGCTGGTCAGCTCCAACTCAAGCCACTGAGACTGCCAGCTCCAGGCAGCAGCGGGAGTATTGAAAACATGGACCCCGAGTTCCAGCAGCTGCTGGCTTGCAGCCTTGGGGCCTCCGTGGCAAGGACAGGGCTGGTGATGCAGGAGACAGAGCAGGGCCTGGTTGCACTGACCGCCTACTCGCTACAGCCCCGGCTCACCAGCAGGACCCCCGAGAGGAGCAGTGTGCAGCTGCTGGCCAGCTGCATAGACAAAGGAGACCTGAGTGGCCTGCACAGTCTGCGGTGGGAGCCACCGGCTGACGCAAGTCCAGTGTCAGCCAGCGAGGGCTCCAGACACCAGAGGCTGCCCCCAACTGAGAGCATCATTCATGTTCCACCACTGGACCCCAACATGGGGATGGGGCATGTGAGAGGCCCAGGGACCACCCTCTGCCCACCTCAGACCATTGGAAAGGCAGTCCCTTTGGCTGGGGAAGCTGCAGCCCCAGTCCAACTGGAGAACACGAAAAAGCATGAAGACAGTCACACTGGACAGAAAGGGATGGCAGCCTTGGGAAAATTAGGAGCCACAGCTATGCCCCTGGAGCCGGGGGCTCCAAAGCTCCTGGCCGCCATGCAGAGTCTGCAGATGGCAACAGCTGAGGCCCAAAGCCTGCAGCAGCAAGTTCCAAACAAGCACAAGGAGGGCCCCACCCCTGCAGCCACGTCCATGCCCAAACAGGATGGTCGTCTGCAAGCACCAGCCATGACCACTGGGACTACCCAGAGCAACACCAGGCCTGTGGTTGGAGGTGACCCCAGGATACCAGCAGCCCCCAGAAAGGTCAGTGGGGAAGAGAAAGCTCTGCCCAGAGGGCTGTCTGGTGGGTGGGTGATGATTCAGGATGGCGTCTACACTGCTCACGCTGTGAGGACCTTTGACCCACCAGGGGGTGTCCAGCCTTCTGAGAGGGAACCCGAGCCAAGGGCCAGGGAGACTGCCCTCTCAGCCCAGGCTTCCAGCCCACTCCAGCAAGGCCCAGGTCAGAGTCTTGGGCCAGGGCAGGAAGTGTCTGGGGGCCGCACACAGAGAACCTGGGGACCTCCAGGGAAAATGATGGCAGAAGTCTGCCCAGGGGCCCTCCAAGCTGCAGAGACCACCCCAAAGACTGCCCCTTTAGCCCGCCACACTCTGGCCTCTGGGCCCCAGGCTGCAGGTGCCAGCCTGCACTCCCATAATGCCTCTGTTCCTCCCCCTCCTACTCTCCCAGCTGCTGTGACAGGACCTGACTTCTCAGCCCAAGCCTGCCATGATGAGGACTCCATCCAGCAAGCCTACAAGCCCCTGCAGGAACCCCTTCTTCACTCCCACAGCAGCCCTGCTGGCCAGAGAACCTCTGTGGGGTCACAGAAAAAGACCCCAAAACTGGAGCCCCTCATGCCCCCAAGGAAGAAGCCCCAGCTGCCCCCCAAACCTGCACACCTAACCCAGATCCACCCTCCTCAGAGGCTGCCCAAGCTCTCAGCTCTATCTCCTAGCTACTCCTTGGAGCTGGGGCAAGGAGAACACAAACGAGGTGAGACAAATGCAGCCATCCCTCAGCCAGCCAATGTTCCCCCCACTGCAGGTCAGAGCTGCATACCTCTAGCTGGATGCCCTAGTGGACAGAGCCAGCCCAGCCCCCAACATGGCCTCAGCACCATGGCTCCCAGGCCCACCAAGAGTCAGGCTTCAGGCAGCTATGCCCAGAGCCCTGAGACCCCCAAGCTCAACACTCTCAACCATGACACCAGCATACCACAGCAGGGCCCCAGCCCCTCCAGAGAACAGCCCATGGAAGGTTCAAAGCAGGGGGCTCCTAAGAGCTCTGACATTCTGCAGGGAAGTCAGCAAGAGCTCCAGGGCATCCTGAGCCAGGTGCAAGCCCTGGAAAAGGAGGCCACCAGCAGTGTGGATGTGCAGGCCCTACGGAGGCTCTTTGAGGTTGTGCCCCAGTTGGGAGGGGCTGCCCCTCTAGCTCCTGCTGCCCCCGGCAAGCCCGAGGCCTCCATGCAACAGGCCTTTGGGGAACTGACAAGGGTCAGCACAGAAGTTTCCCGGCTGAAGGAACAGACCCTGGCCAGGCTGCTGGACATTGAAGAGGCTGTGCACAAAGCCCTCAGCTCCATGTCTAGCCTCCAACCTTCAGCAAACGCCAGGGGCCATTCCCAGGGACCCCAAAAGGACCACAGTGCCCACAAGGTCAGTGACACAGCCAGCAGTACAGCAAGGCCCAATCACTCAGGCCAGGAGGTCAAGGATCAACCTGCAGTCAAGAGTCAAGCCAAGGTTGGATGCCATCCTGAGGTCCAGAGTCAAGCCAAGGTCAGAAATCACACAGAGGCCAGAGGTCAAGCAGCCTCAGCTGCCCCTCCCATCAGAGGGCTGGAGACATGGAGAGAAGATTTAAGCCTCCCTCGAGTCTTACCCTCCAGGAGAGATTCACCCTCCTCCTCTACCTTCATCTCCATCCAGTCAGCCACAAGGAAGACTCCTAAGGCTTCCAGCCCTAATGGCAGCCCTGATGTCTCAGTGAAAAGTACACACCTGGCTCAGGACATGGGCCAGGCCCTGCTTCACCAGAGAGGTGGTCAGGACAAGGCTGGGAAGGAGGTCACCCAATGCTCTGGACAGCCCATGCCTGCCCCTGCCTCAATCAGCCCCCTGCCCACAGGGCGGCAAAAGAGTGTTCTGGAGCTGCAGACTAGGCCAGGTGGTTCCCAGTGCTATGGAGCTACAAGAACTATGACCGAGCAGTATGAGGAGGTGGACCATTTCAGGAACACAGTCCTCACGTCCTCCACCACAGTCACAGAGCAAGCAGAGCCTTCCAGGATCCCAGGCCCCCACTTTGGGCTCCATGCTTCCCCCTTGCTGAGGCAGTTCCTGCACAGCCCAGCTGGGTTCAGCAGTGCCCCGGCAGAAGCCGAGATGGTGCGGGTGCCCTGCAGCCACTCTCAGCCAGCTGACCAGTGAGCCTTTCCACCTCCCACCACAGCTTCCCACCCATCACTGGGGTGCCTACCTCCAGGACTCCTGGACTGACTGGGTGCCTACCTCCTGCACACATGAGGCAAGGACCAAGAAGAAAGGGCATCCTCCGAGGATTCTTGTGGGCCATTTCCCTTTTGTCAGTTCCATCAGCAGGCCCAGTTCTTGCAAAAGGGAAAGAAAGGTCAGAAAGAGGCCCAGCAAGTAGCACAGGCATGGGGGTAGAATGCAGGCTCCCAGCTGCTTGTGGAGGATGTAATAAGAATATGTACAGACACACACATGCTTCTCACACAGGCCTGGCCCACGCACAAACACGTGTGAGTCTGCACGCCACTGCCAGAATTGGAGCACCACCTCCAGAGTGTCTCTCCACCCTCAGCCTTTATTTCTTTTATTATAAGTCTGAATGTTCTCAGCCACCTGCTCCTTAATCCCTGGAAAGGACCAAGGCCAGGTGGACACAGCATTGGTCTCTGGGATTGGTCTGAGAGCTCCAGAAGAAGCTGGCTGCCAGCCCCTCCATCACCATCATTCAGCTGGTTATCCTGGTGGCCCAAAGGCCACACAGAAAGAGTCAGCAATCAGCAATGTCCCTAGAAAGCAACTGCACTGAGTTTCTCCACCCCCCACAGCCCCCCACTCGGCACCCCAAACGGGAAGGATACAGTCTGAATAAACTCAAGTTTTATTCTCTACCCTGTGTGTGTCTGACTGTGTGTGCATCTGTTCCAAGTCCGCGTTCCTATTGTGGGGGGCGGGAAACAGCCACAGCCTCCAGGTGCCCTATTTTCCTAGCAACAGCAGTGTTGGAAGGCTCTGAAAATCTACTCCTTCTCCACCATCTTGGCTGGGAACCAGAAAGGTCCTGCCCACTGTCCTGTCCCCTTCTCCCCACTTAGTCTCCTCCCCGCCACCACCACAGCACTGCCGCCTCTACCTCTGGCTTCCCCTCCTGGATGTTCTTGGACATCATCCTTGGGGTGGAGGGTTGGGGGGGGTTGTTCTTGGAATTCTGCCCTAGAGCGGGAGAGGAGCCCAGTCAGGCCTGGGAAGGCAGGAGGATCTCATGCCAGGAGGATTCCGGTGTCCAGGATGTCTGGGCCACTTCTCCTTGTTCAGGCCAGGTCCCGTGTGCCAAGCAGGGGTTCCTGGGAAGGGCAGAATACAGATCCTGGCCTGGAAAGCCGGAATGATTTGGTTAAGTTTCCTTTTCACTCTGCCTTTCAAAAAGCATTGAGTGCCTTGAGTACCAAGCATTGAGAGCCGGAATGATTTGGTTAAGTTTCCTTTTCACTCTGCCTTTCAAAAAGCATTGAGTGCCTTCCATACCAAGCATTGAGTACCAAGCCTGTTCTAGTGGTGGGGCCACAGAGGGAAGGTCCAATGGGGTCCTGCTCTCAGAGAATTGACATTTTAGGATGAAGAGACATAGAGGCAAATAAACAAGAAAAATCTGATCAGGAATAGGGTAACGTGCCTGACTTGGACACTCTCCCTCTCGGGTAGGAGTCTTAAAACATGGCGATGTGACAATGACAGGTGATTGCCTTAGAGGGGGTGGCCAAGGCAGACCTCCCTAAGGAAAAAACATCTCATCTGAGAACTAAAAGAGAAAGAGCCACCTATGTGAAAATCAGGGGGAGGGAACAGAGGGAACAGCACTTGCAAAGGCCCAGAGGTGGAATAAGTTTAGTTCCTGGGCCACCTGGACATCCCGGCTTTAGCAACTAGGTTGCCGCCCACCCCCACCCCCCACACAAGTTTATGTGGGAACTTGCCCACACTTTGCTTCAGTTGAACAGACAGGTACCTACCCTACCCCCAGTCCAGGGCTCATCCCTCCTCACCCCTCACAGGCCCCTCATTGAGGGCTCAGCTGATGTGGGAGGGTTCCCCCAGGACAAGAGAGCTCTGATCTGGAAGGAGCCCATCCCCTGTGGGAGACTGTGGTGTGTGGAGAATAATCAAGGTACCAAATCTACCTGCCTGGGCCTGGTATCCCCATGCCCCTTTTCATATCCTCCCTCCCCTGCCCTCTGTGGATCTCACTCGCTTACAGGGCTCAGCAGCTTACAGCATAACTGTCCTCAGTGGGAATGATTATAGTACCGACTACTGTGAAGATTGAGTGAATTAATATGTGTAAAGTTCTTGAAACTACACCTGGCACCTGGAACTCAAACATGTTCGCTTTCAGTAGTACTGTAATTATTTTTTTTATCTCCTTTCTCATCTCCAGGGGGATCCCTGTCTTGTTCATCTTTTTTTTTGTTGTTGTTGTTCTTTTTGAGACCGGCGGCACCGCGCTCAGCCAGTGAGCGCTGTGAGCGCACTGGTCATCCCTATATGGGATCGAACCCGCGGCGGGAGCGCTACTGCGCTCCCAGCGCCGCACTCTCCCGAGTGCGCCACGGGCTCGGCCCATTGTTCATCTTGATATCTCTGGTGCTCATCACGGGTGCCTAGAAGGCACTCCATAAATGTCAAATAAATGAATGCATAAAGGAATGAAATGATTGGGTAAATCTGCCGATTCATCCAACTAACATTTAGTGAGCACGTGCTTCTGCCAGGTTCTGTTCAGGGTGCTCAGAATAGAGATGAACAAAGCAGAATTTATTCCTGACTTCATGAAATTTAGGCTTAAAGAGGAAAGGCGATATATAAGCAGATAAGATCATTTTAGAGCAGAAAAATGCTGCGAAAGAAATAAAAAAGGTCAGTCCACGAAGGGAGGGTTTGGCAGTTACTTCAGCTTGGGGGGTAGGGGAAGGCATCTCGGCGGAGGTGACCTAATGACAGAGGAGCCAGTCCGATTGGCTGGAGGTGGCGGCCTTGTGGGAAGAGTGGGGAGCTGTGAGTGGGTGACAAGTGCGCCGGAGGCAGCGTGCACCAGGGACAGCAGCGGCCACTCGGGGAGGCCTCGCCCAGTCCCCGGCACACCTGCCGCCACACCGGCCGCCACACCCGCCACGCCGAAGCTCCACCTCTCCCACTCCAGGAAGGGGGCGGGGCTTAAGGCGGCCCCAGCCCCGCCCTAGGAGCCCGTGGGGCGTGTTCGCCCCGGCTGTTGCCAAGGTGACGTTGCAGGCCAAGGGGCCGCCGGGTTCGGAACGTTCCGGTGGCTGCGGCCGTTGCTGGGAAACGCCCGCAGGCGCGCAGCCAGGGGCTGGCTCCGCGCTGCAGACTACGGACGCCAGGACGCGCCGTCCTGGCCGGCACTTGCTCGGAGCCTCCCTCCGGATTCCAGACGGATGCCGGGTTCCTGTCCTCACCCACGTCTCAGCCCCACCCGGGACCGACCTGCCGGGCAGGGCGCCTCCTCCCTCCTTGGTCCTCTCTGTCATTGCCTCCGTGTGCGGAATTGGTCCACCCGTCCCCATTCCACCGCTATCACCCTGCCTCAGGCCACCATCCATGCCCCCTTTCCTGGGAGAATGAGGCACTGCCCTAGCCTCCCAAGCGGCCCTCCTCCCTTCGCCCTGTTGGTTCTCACAGTCTGTCCTCCACCCCGCAGCCAGAACTCTAAGCAAGAGTTTACCAGATCAAGTCACTCCTGCTTAAACCCCTGCACCAGGCTTCCCGCTCACTCACGCTGAAACCTAAACTGCTCTCAGGAGCCTGTAAGCTGCCTTCCTCTCCAGCTTCGGTGCCCCACACTTCTCATTCACATCCCCTTAGTCACACTGGCTTTCTTGCTCTTCACGGAACATACCAAGCAGATTCCTGCCTCAGGGGCTTCGTACTTGTACCCTGTGCCTGGAAGTCTCTTCTCCCAGATTTTTGTTTGATGCTGAGCTCGTCACTCAGATCTGCTAAAATGTCTCTCCAGAAAAGCCTTTCCTGATCCATCCTCCCCCTTACCCCTATCTAAAGAGGCCTTCCTCCAAGTTTTCATGCTGTTTTATATTTTCCCTAGGACCTATCACAATATGAAATTATCTTGCTCACTTATTTGCTTGTTTATTGTTAGTGTTCTAGACACTATTCCGGCATGTCAAACCACCCCAAACTTAGTGGTTTAATAACAACCATTGTATAATGCTCATGACAAATGTGTAGCCAAATGGGATTCTGGGACAGTTTTCTACTGGAAGAGGTGTTGAAAACCCAGTCTGCTTTTTCCCTTTCTCAACTCTGGAAAGGCCATGGTGAGGTGGTTTTCTCTTCTAGATCATGGGGAGAAGGAAAGTGGCCCAATAGGAATGGAGATTTAGGGAGGCGCCTCAGGCAGCACGGAGGGGGGTTAGAATCCATGTCAGGAGCAATTGCAGGGATCTGGGCAAGAGGTGGTCCTGAAGCTGCCCAAGTGCCTGTTAAGTTACTCAAAGTCTTCCTGCTTTATTATTCGTGAAGGATCTTCCATTTGGTCTTCCCAAAGTCCTGGAGTGCATAGTTTCTCCTTTTCCATGAGGGGCAGCAGCATCTGCTCTTCACCCATGCCAGAGAAGACAGCGCAGGCTTCTCCCTGCTCCGCCCCCTAACATCAGTGGGACCCCAGGGTCTGTTTGGGCTTCCCAAGTATCTCTTCTCCTTCCCCATCCCCTTCATCTCCACTCTTGCTCCAAGAATTCCAACATCAGACTATATACTATGAAAACAGCCTCCCCACTGCCCTCCCCACCTCCAGTGTCACCCCCAAACTGTCAGTCTTCCATCCGGCCCTGCAGCGGGCCCTCACCACCTCCAACTTAAAATCCACCATCTGTAGGTCACGCAAGGCCTTTCCTGTGCAGCTGCTACTGTGTTTATCGCCTCTCCTACTCTACCCCCCATGAGAATCATACCTTCTAGGTCCTTTAATGTCCTATCCAGGCTGTGTCACACTGCCGTGGTTTTGCCTGGGGCCAACTTACCCATTAAGCACAGTAGACACAGAGCCTACAGCCCACAGTACTTTTAGGGGTCCATGAAAATGTTTTAACTTCTTTTAAAGTCGGGGGGGCGGGAGAACTTTTAGGTGGGAGAAAATGTTTATTTTTTATATGTATATAACATTAACATCTTCCTCCACAGTCGTAAAATATACTTTAAAATATTTATTTTTGGAGAAGTCCATGAAGGCAAAAGTGCGTAGGGCCCACAAAAATCACAAGTGGGCCTCGGTTTTGCTGATGCTGTGCCTCACCTCCCCCATTTTCCATCTTACCGTTTCTGGAAAGCTTGGTCTTGAAGACCCAGCTTTGAGGTAACCTCTTCAATGAAGCAAAAGCCATGGGAAGTGTCCTTCTTTGACCGCTGTTCCTTCCTCTTTAATTCTCCCCATCTATCCCCACCCTAACCCTATGCAGTCTTGAAGTTTGGAAAACCCGGTCGTGACTTTCTGGTTTTGTGCGTCTCTTCCCCACGATCCCGTTAGTACCTCCACGTCGGTAGCCGCGTCTTCTCCATTTTGGTACCCACTCCCATCTGTGGCAGAGCTGCCCAGGGAAATGAATGCCTAGCTAACTTCCGAAGAAACTCTGGCAGAGCCCCGGCCTGGGGGACCTCAAGAACTGCACCCTGGTCCCAAACCAGGGGCGCTGGGACCTGGGGTCCGCGGCCCGGGCCGTCCCCGTCCCGGAGGAGGGGCGCGCGTGAGCCTGGCTGCCGGCCCGGGGGCCTGC
>NW_007730082.1:126812-145945 GCF_000696425.1 Galeopterus variegatus | reverse complement strand
CGTGCATTGCATTCATCGCGCCAGGCCACACGCCCCCGCCAGCTCCACCCGTCCTAATCGGAAGGAGGAAGCTGGCCCTGCGCGGTTCCCTCCCTTCTTCCCCAAAGCTCCGCCGCCACCCCGCCCCGCCCCCTGCTAAGTTCTTACGAAAAAGTGCTGCTGAGAATTCCCAGAAGGTCCCGGATGTGAAGTCACTGGCGTGAGGTCACCGAGCCGGGTTCCAGGAATCAGAAGCTTGTGGGGGAGAAAGGAAAGCACAGAAAATGAGGGAGCAGCGAGTGGAGTCGCGGGTGCCGTCGGGGGCGGGGGGGACAGCTAGCTCGGCTGGGGCCCTGGCTCATGTCTAGCCAGGTCTTGGCTGTTTGACCTAAGGAAAGGTTCCCAAGGAAACGACGCTTCACTCTCCCATGCTAAAGAAATGCCAATTGCACACGGAGATACTGATCGCTGTTAACCAAGATCAAAAAGTCTGATACTACATGGTGTTGGAGCAGATGGGGCAACAGCAGTATTTATTCACTGTTGTCAGGGAGACAGAACTGGCTGGGTCTGCCAGTTTGGAGAACAACTTGGAAATAGGATCAGACTTTTAAAAGAACATACCTTTTGACCTAACAATCGCACCTCTGGGGTTTAATCCTATTGAAACAAATATGAGGATAAATGCATAAGGTGATTTTGGGCAATATTGTTTGAAATACCAAAGATTGGAACCCGCCTGGGTTTCCATCCATAGGGAACTATGTAAAAAAAATAGCATGGTGAATCCGTACTCTGGAATACTATGTGCTGTGAAAAGAATGAGACAACCGTTATGGGCCAAATGTCCCAGTTATATTGTTAGGTTGAACAAAACCCAGGAGCACCCTCCAAACTCCTGTCTGTGGTCCCCATTGCGGTCATTGTTAAAGGTATTTGTTCATTCGACAAATACATGCTGACCACCTGCAAAGTGCATGGCACATTGTGGACACTGGAGACACAGCAGTGAACAAACCAGGCCAAGACCCTGATTGGTGCAGCTCATAGAGATTTGGGTTAAACAAACTGCATCAGGTGGTGATAAGTGCAATGGAGGACAATGAGGCAGAGCAAGAGGTGTAGAAAGTGTTGAGGGTTGTGCTGTCTTACATTGGATGCTCAGGGAAGGCCTCTCGGACAAGTTGACATTTGAGCAGAGCCCAGGACAAGATGAGAGAATTTCTTATGTGCGCCAGGCAGAGGGCATAGCCATTGAAGGCAGGGTTTTACTTGACCAGTGTGGCTGAAACAGAATGGGCAAGGGGCAGAGGGCTAGAAGGAAGTGTGGAGAGGTTAGGGAGGTGCGGAGAGGAGACCAGGTGGGAACTTGTAAGCCTTTGTGAGAGGTTTGGCTGTTATAATCAGATGGAAAGTCATTGGAGGATCTTGAACAAAGAAGTGACATGATCCAATTTAAGTTTTTTTGGTTTTGTTTTTGGTGGTGGCAGGTATGGGGATCCAAACCCTTGACCTTGGTGTTATAAACACCATACTTTAACCAAGTGAGCTAATAGGCCAGCTCCCTGACTTAGGTTTTAAAAGATCCCTCTGGGTGCTGAGTGAAGACATACTACAGAGAGGCAAGGGAGGAATCAGGGAGCCCAGGGAGGAAGCTGCTGCGATAATCCATGTGAGAGACAGTGGTGGTTGGACCAGGGTGGTAGGAGATGTCAAGCAATGATCTGCTTCTGGATTTATTTTGGTAGTAGAGCTGATAGAATTTGCTGATTGACCAGATGTGGAGATGAAAGAAAGAGCAGTTGAGGGACTGTGTAACTATAAGCATGGAGTTATCTTTCACCAGGATGGAGAAGATTGTGAGAGAAGAAAGATTTTTTAGGGGCAGAGTGAAGAATCAGTAGTCTGAGCTGCTTACATGGGGTGATAGAAATATGAGACTTGTTTGGAATTTCTAGCAGAGATGGTCCCAGAGAGAAACAGATGACAAACTTGAACTGAGAAATTTGAGGAAGGTTTAACAAAAGGAGTCTTTACCAAAGTGTAGCAGGGTTTAGAGAAACCATGAAGACAGTGTGGGACCCCAGTGGAGGCTAAACTATCCATAGTCCTAAAGGGGTAAGAAGAGGGAGCTGCTGGAACCTGGGGACAGAGAGAGAGCTAAGTGAACAGGACAACCAAACGTGTGATTTCATCCAAGGAAAGGGATTTAGTCAATATACAAGTTTGGATGTTGCCAGCTGACAGGAGTTGAGGCCTCTGGTAGAAAAATGCAGCCAGTCCATGGCAACCTCACTCTCTTTCCCTCCTTCAAAGCCCCTTGGAAGCCAGGGGGCAAGGGAGCCTATTGATGTAGCCCATATGGGTCAGCCCCTGTACGGAGCAGGGAGGAGCAGGGTGGCGAGGGGTTTGGAGCAGCAAATGGAAGCTGTCAGGCACCAAGGCCAGCAGGGAAGGCAATGTGTGCAAAGCCATAGGCTCTGAAGGGAACTCTGCCCATGCCTCTTATTACTCCCCAAGTGAACTTATGACCCTGCCTACTGCAGAATTTAGTAAGAGTGAAGATAGAAAAGGGGACAGAGGTGGCAGCCCTGGGGCCCTCCAATATTTAGCAATTGAGAGATAAAATAGAACCAGGAAAGGATCCTCCAAAGGAGCAGGTAGTGAGACACGAAAACAAAGAGAGCGCTGCCAGCAGCCAAGTGAAGCAAGTGTGAGTAGGAGAGAGGGAGGGAGGGAGGGATAAATACTCCAGATAGATCAAGTAGGATTAGGCGTGTGTGTGTGTGTGTGTGTGTGTGTGTGTGTGTGTGTGTGTGTGTGTGTAATGTACATAAAATATTTCTGCAAAGTAAGAAACAAATAAAATGATTAATAGTACTTCTAGCAGAGAGACCTAGGGGTAAACAGAAGGAAGGAAACTCAAATTTCTATTTTCTTCATTTTGTATGTTTTTAATCATATACATCCATGAATTTTACCAAAAGGAAGAAAATATGCTTTTTACAAAAAGGCTCTCCCATGGCAGGAGAGAGATAATTTTACAGAAAGAGCAGATCCACAGTTTTCCCTAATTGACTGAAAGACAGGGTTGGGGTAACCTGGAGTCTGGGAAGGGCAGAGTTGTTGCTGGAAGGATCTCCCCTCTGTGTCAGTCCAGCCAATGGCTTTAGGAGCAGTGACCTCTGAAGTCCAGTTTAAACTATGTCCTGCTATGTACTAAAATCCCCTCAGTTACTTGCCCCCCACTCCATCCAACCCAAAGTTTCGGGAAAGCTTAATTCTTCACATCTTAGTATCTTTTAAATAATTTTACATGTCATGCTTTAAGTATTTTCAGTCTTATATATCAAAAATATATCCCCTTCCTTAGATGAAATCACACAAGTTTGGATGATGTCATCTTGGAAGCGAGGTTCCTCATAATTCTCTTTCTGATGAAGCTGTGCCTTGGACAAGGTATTTCTTCCATGCAGAGCACAGAATCCTTTGGATTAGAAGCTTTTTGTTTTTTTCAGTTAAGAATCAACTCCAAATTTGTGAAAATTATTTGGGGATTGTGCACTGATTTTCTTTCTATTGCGGGTCTTGAGGATGGGGACCCAGTTAAGGTCCTCAGTGGAACCAGCCTTTCAGAGCCTCTGGCCAGCTTCAGGCTTCTCACCAACAGGTAGAAGGATGGGGATGGGAGTGGGGAGTGGTAGGAGGTGGCTCCGGGAAACTGGTGTCCCTCCTTTCTTGGGGCTGCTTCCTTGGGTTGGGAGGGGGACTCCCAATCTAACAGACTTGAGAATTTTCTGACCCAGGGGCTTCCCAGAAGGAATAGGCCAAAAGCAGGAAAGGAGCCACCAGCCCGTCTCCCCATTTGGAGCCTGACTACAGCATGCTAAGATCAGTCTGGGCCCCATCATTCTGGCCTGCTCCCAGAATAACTCAACCTTCTCAATATACCCAGTGCCTTTGAATCTCCCCACTTCCATTCTGCTAAAAAGAAGACTGTATGAGAGCAGGAAGCTTGACTATACTATTTGCTGCTAATGATCAATGACTAAAACAGTGTTTGGCACATAGTTCAGAAAATAGGATGGATGAATCCCCGAAATGGCTTTTCCACAACTCAGACTGTATTTCAAGGGAGACTCCCCTCACCAGCCCTCACCACACACACTGTCTCCGTCATCTCCTCAGAACTCTTCCAACCATGTTTGTAGAAACTCGTACAGACAGGTCCTGGGGTTGGCAGCTTCAACCTAGTGGTGCACGGAGCCTGGCAGAGCGGATTGTGTACATCTCTTCCCAATTTCACTTTCAGTGCCAGCAGCTTGAATCAGCCATGGTGGGCGAATTTACACCATGGAAGTAGGAAAACACTACAAATCCTGGCTTCCTCTACCCCCCAAAGAACTAGCTAAACATTTACCAGCACACTACTACTACCTCCAGTCCCATTTGTGCCACTTACATGCTCTATGATTTAGTCAAGTCACTCAACCACTCTGAGTTTCAGTTTTCTGTAAAATGGAAATCCCATAATATCTACCTAATAGGATTGTTTGGAGGATTAAATGTGACTATAATCTTGTAATGTGTTTAACACAATGTTCGGCTCCTAGTAAACATTCGATATACTTTAGTATGGCTCCAATTATCTATTGCTGTATAATAAACCAAACCCAAAATTTAGTGGCTTAACACAACATTCAGTTTGCTCATAAATCTATAATTTGGGCAGAACTTAGTGAGGAGAGCCCAGAACTGAAGAGACTTGAAGGCTGGAGTTTGAAATTATCTGAAATCATGCTCACTCATGTATCTGGCAATTGGCACTAGCTGTCATCTGGGGCTGTTGACCAGAACACCTACACTTGGCATCTCCATGTAGCCCAGGCTTCCTCACAATATGGGTTTCTAGGGTGAGTGTCCCAAGAAAAAGCTAGACAGAAGCTATATCACCATTTCTAACGTAGCCTAGGAAATCATACAGTATCACTACTTCTATATTCTATTTATTAGAAGCTAGTCACTAAGGTTTGCCCATTTTTAAGGGGAGGTGAATTATATCCCCCCTTTTGGTAAGAAGAGCATAAACGAATGTAAAACATTACAACTATTATTATTATTGTCACCTTCAGCATATTCTAGCTTCTAGGAAATGAATTATCCCGCTTCTTAAACTACGAGCTCCCTGCAGTGGAGCAGGGATCCATTGGATTGGTTAAGGCCCATGCCTCTTATTACTCCCCAAGTGAACTTATGACCCTGCCTACTGCAGAATTTAGTAAATGGTATAGAAATGAATTTCCTTTTGTAGGAGCTGGCCTGGACATTTATGCTCCAGTTCCCTTGGTTGACATCTCAGTTGGACCATAAAAACCAAGGTGGGACCTGGGCAGGACACAGTCAAGAAGGCAGGTGTCTTTACCAGCAAAGCCATAATTCCAACAGCCCCTACGCATCTTGGGGTGTTGGGTGACTGTGAGGATAAGTTTATGACTTAAATAAGCTCCCTTCAAAACCTGCTGTGAAACTGGGATGGCAAGATCACTGTCTGGAACTCGGATCATGGGTTCATGATATAACTTCTTTCTTGGCCTTAGGTTTCTCAGTCTGTCAAGTGGAAATAAGAAAAGGTCCAGGAGGGCTTCCAGTCAAGATGGCAGAATAGACAGTCCCCAGCATCACTCTCTCCCACAAATCAACCCATTTACAACTATCAAAAAACAACAACAGCGAAGCTGGGGCCACTAGAGCTCAGGGGAAGAGGAGGAGAGACCTATGGAGTTTATGAAAAGAATAGACAGTCCCCAGCATCACTCTCTCCCACAAATCAACCCATTTACAACTATCAAAAAGCAACAACAGCGAAGCTGGGGCCACTAGAGCTCAGGGGAAGAGGAGGAGAGACCTATGGAGTTTATGAAGGTGGGAGAAACCACAATGATAGAAAGAAAAGATCGCTCCCACCATTTCAAGCCCTGGATGCTTCAAGGTTGGGACTGGTGAGCACACAGAGCAAGAGCTGGCAAAAACCACAGCTGTGCCCTTCGTATGAAGTTGCTTAGAGGTGGCAGGGGAGAGGAGGGCCTTGGTGGCCCTCAGGCCAGCAAAACAACTAACAGTGTTCCTGTGGACCCACATAGGAGCAAGGAGCCACAACAACTGAAAAAAGGAGCCACTCAGAAGCCAATGAGTCTTCGCAAGAGCCATCCTATGGGAAGTGTTTGGAGTGTATAGGGTCGGGGCAATGGGCCCACCAGGGGAACATTGGGGCGCAGCATGGACAGCTGATCTCCCTTCCAATCAGCACAGGACCACTCTGTAAACTGGCCAGGAATACAGAACCGCAGGGAGTGCAATTTGCTTAAAAGTCTCAGGAGCAGACCATAGTTTCCACACAACCCAGGTATACTGAACCTCATGAGACCCGAAAATACATACAAGGTCAACCATTAAAACCTGAGCTGCACAAAAAAACCTTCCCCGGTGTAATGGATTGAATTATGTCCCCCCAAAACTCCCTGAAGCTTGAGTTGTGTCCTCCAAGTTTTTATGTATTGGAAACTTAGCCACCACTGTGATTGCTAAGAGGGTGGGAGATCCTATTATGGTAATTGAAAGGTGGAGCCTTGAAGAGGTGATTGGATTGTAGGACCATGCAGTAGTGAATGGATTAAAAATGGTGGTCAGGGGTGTGGTTCTGAGGGCTTTAAAAGAAGAGGAGAGTCTGCCTTTCTCTCTCTCTGCTCTCTCTGCTTCCACCATCTTGCAATGTGAGACCTCTGCCACACCAGATGGACTTTGGACTTCCCAGCCTCAGAAACTGTGAGCAATAAATATCATTTCTTTATAAATTACCCAGTTCCAAGTATTTCGTTACAAGCAACAAAAACGGACTAATACACTAAGGAATCAGTAACAAAGCAACAATTTAGTTTAGCTGAAACTGCAGGGCTCAAGTGCTGGTCCCCACAGGAAGTTCCCCCATTTTAGAAGTAAGCAAAGGACAACAAATTAGTTCCAATTCAGTTTAAGTGGTAGGAACAGCAAATAATCCAACACAGAACTGAAAGAAAAAACAAAACACCCACAGATCAAAGTCTGATATTAACCATTAAAGGGCTAACACCACCAAAGTACACGTATAAAACCTAGAAGGACTGGAAGTGCCCCAGGCTCCTGAGCCAGGACGGTGGGAAGCTGAGGGCCTTGACCTCACTCCCCCCAACACCTGCAACCAGCTCAGCAATGACCACCGAGCTGCCAACAGAAATGCCTGTGGTCCCAAGCCGAGGTGGTGGGCAGCCTAGGTCTTCAGCCACACCCCCGTGACATCTGCAACCAGCCCAGCAACAACCACCAAGCCACTGCTGGAAGCTCCCTGGTATCCCAAGCCAGGGTGGTTGGGGGACCAAGAGCTTCAGCCACACACCCCTAACATCTGCATCTAGCCCAGCAACAATGGATCCACCACTGGAAGCCCCTGGGTCTCCTCCACAGGAACAAGGGGTACCACAGGCCTCAACCACACCCCGCTCTTCCTCCTTCTCCCACCGTATTTCCTTTCTCCTTCCACTCTCTGCCTCCCCCCAACTGCTCCATAACATCTTAGAATGTAAGAAAATAATAATAAATAAACTTAAAAAAAAGAGAGAGAAAAGGTCCACAGATTGGACATTCGGAACAGATCATCATATTATTTAGAAAGCTAGGTTAGAAGCCAATTTCTTCTTCTGGAAATGATTGACAGGGTCACAAGCTTCCAAGAAAACAGAAATAAATGAAGTACAGAGAAATCTCCTGCCTTCTTCAATGGAACATCAGTCCATCTCACAGTTTCTTTGAGATCCACAGAGCTGGGATCTAATTCCAGAGAGAAGTATGTGTGCGTATATATGGGATGTTTGGGTGGGGACTTCTTTAGGAAATACCCAGAAAACCCTTTATTTCAATGCTTGGGGCAGGGAAAAGGAGGAGTACTACACAAGAGCTGAGAGTAAAAGCTGGAAGGGGTTCAGGGGGCTGAGGCCACTGTCTTCCATGCCTGAATGGGGAGTTCAGGTAAGACCCTCCAAGGCAGCCCCCAGGTGAATGAGGACCCCAACCTATATGCTGGTTCCATCACAGGAAATACCAGGACCAGCTGGGCCTGCCTCTGACTATACCTCAGGCACATCAGGGCTCCCACTCTGGGCCACGGCCTGCCCATTTGTGCAGAGTTGTCTAGAACAGTTTTTCCTAAAGTATGGCTCATGAATCTCATGGCCAGCAGGGATATTTATGAGAAAAAAAACTGTGTTGAGCTCATTTCTCCCAGAAGCAGGCCCTGAGGCAAAGACTTGAGTGCAAGTGTTTCACTCAGGAGGTGATCCCAGGAAGCACTCATGGAGAGAAAGGAAGGTAGATGGGGACGGGAAGGAAACCAACACAGGGTGCACTGATGAGTAGATTACTGTGGTAGGCAACTGTGGCTCAATCCCACTGGGACCTCTGGGATACTGTCTGGAACCTGCCTCAGAGTGCCCACCTTAGCCCATTGCGGGTTAAGAGCTGCATTCAGGGGCACTTCCAGCCTGCCCTTTGTGCCAGTAGATCCTGTGGCCAGAGAAATCCCCCAGGCTGAGTCTCCTGTGTTTGCAGTGAGAGGCTGTCAGCACCTGTGAGAATTGTGAGTGCCAAGGGAATATGAGTAGGACATGGGCAGGCATTGCTGTACAGATGAGCAATTTTGTTCATGTACATTTCAGAAATGTGAGATCAATGATCATTTCCACAGAAATCCTATTACCTTTGTAATAATTACTGTGGTTTTATAGTGTGCACCTGTGCCACCAGAAGTGAGTTGGCCAGCTCAGCTCAGCTGAGCTCATAGTAAGTAAAAAGAATGCCATTAACTGTAGTTCAACTAGCTAAAATATTTTCAGACCATTTTTATGTTATTTACATTTGTTATATTTCCATTTTATTGTTACTATTATATGGCAGTATGGCCCCAAGTCGTAAAGATGGATCCATAGTTCAAAAGAGGTTCACTAAAGTATAAAAGTAGTATTGAAAACAGTAACAAAAATATCGCAGTATAAGGGAAGGCTGGTTAGCTCAGTTGGTTAGAGCATGGCCTTATAATACCAAGTTCACAGGTTTGGATCCCCATACTGAAAAAAAAAAAAATACTGCAATATAAAATGTGATTACCTATACAGGGCAGATGAGTATGTAGAATGAGATGATTTTATACAAGCAGAGGGGAAAAAATGTGAATCAGAAAGACAGACAGGTAGAGAATGAACATCCAAAAATGGGATTTCGTTAGCTGGTAACTCATTTCCTCTAGTCCCTGAGGCATCATCTATTATGAAACTTTGTCAAATAGCGGCATGAAGCCCTTTGAGGCTTTTCATCATCTTCACATTGGGGCCAGTAAGCTAGTTAGAAAACCTATCAAATTTTTCCAGAATGTGGATAAAATAAAGTCCTGCGTGATATTGATGCATTTTCTCACTAAAGATAGAGAAAAGATCAAAACCATAGAAGCATCATTGAACTTATCCAACTCATAGTGAAAACCAACACAATTTGCACTATGGCTTGTAAATTGAGTCATAGGCTACTGAGGAATATTATGATCATAGAAAAAGCAGAGCAAGCTCTTGGCAAAATGACTTGATCAAAGAACACTTTTGGATGTCACATAAAATCAATGACACACAGTGTGAGAGAGCAATTGCTATCCCGAGTAAGTGCAAGCAGACAATTGGCTTTATTGTTGAATAAAACCCCTTGTGGCAAGCCTTGTTCATTGTTGATCCAGAATTTATTCCATCCTTTCTTTCATAACAGATCCCTGATTTTTGATCTATGCACCAATGTCTCCAGTCTCAGGCAATTAATCATAAGTGGTCTAAATTAATTATGACCAGCCCATTTCTCACTTTCCCAGTCTGCCTTGCTGGATACCATGAAATCCAGTTTGGCCAGTAAAATATGATGGGAAGTCTGCTAAGGGTACTTCTAGGAAAATTTTTGTTTTCTTAAAATAATAGGTGTACATGCTGGTACCCCACCTCCCACATCTTCCTAACTTGACCTTAGTCATGATGCCTGGTGCTGTGCAGCCATCTTGCAAATATGAAGCAACCAGAACAAGACAAAGGCTGAGAGAATTCTAGAGACACCAGCGCTGACATTACTGAGCCACTGAATAAATGTCAGTGCTATCTACTTCTATACTTCTGGCTATAGTACAGAAGTCAACCTCTCCATCCGTGCTTAAAGCCACTGTAAGTTGTTTTTCTTTCCATTACTGGTAGTTGAATGCATTTGGAATGGGTGCAACACTGTTGTGTGAAATATGTATCAGCTCTCCACATATTTTCAAAAAACACATGAGGGAAATGTGCTTGATGACTTTTTGTTCTATTTATCACTGAATTCCTTTGCAAGATTAGAGGAATGAGCTTCTGGCTTCCAGTTGAGATCAGCCATGAGGAAATGGAGAGGGAAGAGAGTGAGATCAGGGCACTTAATCCCCTAGTTTTCTGCCTGTGAGTCACCATGGGTTGGATGCATCCTTCAACGGGAGGCCACAGTCCTCCCAAGGCAGCCCACTCTACACAGGCTACACAGTTCTCTCCCTCCTACTCTGTCCCCTTTTTTCTTTAGGCTAATGATGGTAACAGAGCCACTGTTACTTGCCCAGGTTACTGCCCCATCCCTTGGGATAGTCCTACTCCCCACATTTGTAAATAGTCCCTTTGTAAATAATCATTCCTAAAATCCCCCTATTTTGAGTGTGCCACTATCTTTTAGTATGCAGACTGATCAACCAGCATCAATTCACAGATTTTAAAACAAAACAAAACTTGCATCTGAATGTCAACCACACATCACTGTATTCACAAAGACCAGCTGTCAGGCTCCCGATCTCGATATATATAGAAACAAATAGAAAGAAGAGTCAATGCTTTCAATTCATGGCCTCTCCAACTATGTCTTTTCAGAGTACTGTGTGGAGAAATGGACAGCAAGCAAAAGACACTGTTGAACAAAGTGTGCTGGCTGTTGAGAGAAAGAAACTCACACGAGGTTTTGAAAGAAGAGATGAGATACAGAATCCTTTTGTGGCCCTGATAGCTCTTTAATGTAGGTGGTTAGCTCAAGTAAGATCTCAGTGGCACATTCAGCATCATGCCACCTTTGGCTTCAGAGCAAAGAGTATCACCATTTTTCATTCTGAGGAAAAGACATCAAAATTTTGAAGACAGACTGTGGTGCCAAAGCTTCACCTTTGGTAATATAACTCTTTCCCTACATTTGAGGTTTTCTTCTCTTGGCAGAGAAATAAATTGATATATAGGCAACCACTAGAAAAATTAAAAACAGACTATAAACCTTGAAATCATCAGAGAAAAATACAAACATGTGTACATACACACATGCATATCAAAGAAAAAAAATACACATAGTGAAACAGAGAAGGCATTAAAATAGAAAACATAGCAGCAGCAAAGTTGACAGAATTAAGGCTAATATATCAGTTATATTGATATAATATTGTTGACAAGTATAAGTGGGAGAAACCCACCCTTATAATAGAAAAAAGACCCTCACACTGGATGATAAAATATTGTCCTATTAGATGTTGTGTACAAGAGATTCATCTTTACCAAAATAATTTAGATAGATTAAAACTAAAATATAAAGAAGATGTACCAGAAAATACTGAGCTGGGGTTGCAATATTACCATAGCCAAGGTTAAATCAAAAATAAAAATGTTAAATAAGACAAAAGGAAGTTAAACAGGAGAGACAGCAGTATCCACATTAAGAATCCAGTTTTCAAAAATCTCTCTGCATCAAATAACATAGCTTCAAAATTGAGAATAAGATATGACAGTGAGGAATAATAACATATGGAAAGTGCAAGAAGACATTGGATGAAACACAAAAGTAGATTTTAGTTGACCCCATCAGTTCATGACGTATCAAGAAAACAAAAAACAAGTAGGAATGTGGAGAATGTGAGTAGCAATTAAATATGATTAAATATGATGTGCAAAAATGTCAAATAAAATATCAGCAAATAGAAATCAATAATATCTCTGGGCCGAGCCCGTGGTGCACTCAGGAGAGTGCGGCGCTGGGAACGCAGCAGCGCTTCTGCCGCAGGTTCGGATCCTATATAGGGATGAGTGGTGCCCTCACAGCGCTCACTGGCTGAGCGTGGTGCGGCCGGTCTCAAAAAGGACAAAAAAAAAAAAAAAGAAAAAGAAAAAAAAAGAAATCAATAATATCTCAAAAGAATAATTCATTATATCCAGGTAAGTTCATCCTAGTAATGCAGGCGGTTCAATAATATTAGGAAATTTCTAATAAAATTAACAATATTAAAGATCAAAGGAGAACTATATAACATCTCAATGGATGCCAAAAATAAATTTGACAAAAATCCACATCCATTCCAGCTTAAAACAAATAAAACCATAGCAGGAGTAGATTGAAAGTTTTTTGACATAGTTTCATACATACATATGTATGTATGCATGTGTGTGTGTGTATTTTTTTAAAAAGCCAGTGGGGCTGGCTGGTTAGCTCAGTTGGTTAGAACATGGTGCTGATAACCCAAGGTCCAGGGTTTGATCCCTGTACCCACCAGCCACCAGAAAAAAAAAAAAAAAAGACCTATAGAACCTTTACAAAAATAATATTAAAATTATATGGAAAACATTTTATTCTGTGCTTTTGAATTGAAAGACATAATATTATAAAAATGTCAGTGCTTCCTCAGTTAATCTATTAATTCAATGTAATCTTAATTAAAATATCCTTAGAACTTTTTTGTTTTCAGGTGAGGAACTTGTCAAAGATGATATGAAATTCAAAAGCAATCAGATAAGGCTAGACCTATCAGATGATAAAACATATTATGAAATTATAATTTGTAAAGCAATTTGGTACCCAAAGATAGAATAGAGAACTCAGTGGACCAGAATAGAAAACCAGAAACAGACCCCCATACATACGAGAATTCAATTTACGTGACGTTTTAAGTTAGTAGAGAAAGATGGTAGTAAAATTAGCTAACCATTTGGGGAAAAAAATAAATGGAGTAGTGTCACTACTCCATTCCCTAAATCAAAGTAAATTCCAGGTGGATAAAGGATGTATATATTAAAAATAAAACCATGGTGAGAAGAATAAGTGAGTTCATTTATAATGTTATGATAGAGAATGCAGCACATGAAACCCAGGATCCCTAAAGTAAATATTTAAGCAATGTGACTATATAAAAATTTTAAACTTTTGTATGGTAAAACATACCATACAACAAAAGTAAATGACAAACCAGGAACAAGTGCCACCATGTGACAGAAGAAATTATCTCCTTCATCCTCGAAGACCTAAAGCAACTGCATATAAAATAACTAGAGAATCTAAACCAGCAACTTAGAGAGAAAAACAAATGACTTATAAAAGTCTCACCTTTACTCAATAAGAGAAATGCCAATTAAAACAGTAAGATTTTCTTTGTTTTTCCTATCCAATTGGCAGAGATCAATAAGTTTGATCGTGCCAGAAAGGGTGTTGGGAAACAGATGCCCTCAGACGCTATTGGTTGAGAGTGAAATTGTTGCAATTTGTGGGAGGGTGATTTGGCAATATCTGTCAAAATCCTTTGACCCAGAACTCAACCGCTCAAATTTTTAATCCACAGATCTACATTCAACAGTCTTCCAATTTAGACAAATAAGAATGTTCTAGAAATGTGCTTGAAGACAGTCTCTTTTTCTGGTTTTTCTTTCCAATGCCTTAATTCAGTACATCTCAAAATTTGATGCTCATCAGAATCAATTGGAGGGCTTGGTAAGACACAGGTTGCTGGGCCCCACTCACAGAATTTCCGGTTCAGGAAGTATAGGCAGGACTCAAGAATCTGCATTTCTCACAAGGTCTCAGTTGATGCTGATGCTGTTGGTTCAAGAGCCATAATTTGAGAACCATTGCCTTAGCCCATTGAGAGGACTGGGGTGGGTGAAGGGAGGGAGTCTAGAGAGCTGAGTTCCTCTAAAGAGGGGGAAGAGAAAGAGGCAAGGTGGAGAGGAGCAGGATCCCCCCCAGGATTGGGGAGAGGAAGAGGTAGTTTGGGTGGGGTTGTCCAGAGAGGAATGTTTGAGCCTCCTGGGGAGATAAGACCTTACTTAGTCCCTGCTCCCAGCCTCACCAAAGAGTCCTCCCGTCCCTCCCCATAACCAATGGTGGCTCAGAATCAGCAGTGCCCACCACCTACTCTCATAAGCTTGGAAAAGGGGCACAGTAGCCATGAGCACACGGTATGGATAAGCCTCAGAGCGGGTGGGGTTGAGATGGCATGCAGGAGAGTGCCCCCGCCGATGTGAAAGTTCTCCTGAGACTCAGATGCTTTGATTTGATTTTTTAAAAAAAACATCTTTTCAACAAATGGTGCTGGGAAAACTGGATTTCCACATGCAAAAGAATGACATTGGACCCTTACCTTAAACCATACAAAATTTAACTATAAATGGATCAAAGACCTAAACATAAGAGGTAAAACTATAAAACTCTTAGACAAAAAGATAACCTGAAGTTCCTTGTACCTGATAGCCATGATGGAATAAAATTCTTACCCATCTGTAACAAAATAAGAAATATATTTGGTCCCCAGTTCCTGTCTCAGGGTTCCTAAAACCCTTGGAATTTCCTGAGTGTCAGAAGTATCAACCAGAGTTTATGCTAATGAGGTGATTTAGAGTGAGACCCCAGATAGCATCAAGATGGTACTGGTCACCAGAAAGGCCAAGTGATTACTTTGGGGTTTTTTGTTTGTTTGCTTGTTTTGTTTCATTTTTTTGTTGGGGGGAGGCGGCAAGTGATTGGAAGGTTGAAATTTTCAGACCTACCCACTGACCTCTAGAAAGGGGAAGGGGGCTGGAAATTAAGCTCTATAAAAACTCTTGAACAACGAGATTTGATGACTTTCTGAATTGTGGAACACATCCACATACCAGGATGGTGGCACACTCCAACTCCACTGAGACAGATGTTCCTGAGCTCAGGGTGCTTCTGAACCTTGCCCTACGTACACCTCTTCATCTGGCTGTTCGTCTGCATCCTTTATAATAAACTGCTAAGTAAAGTGTCTTCCTGAGTTCTGTGAGCCATTCTAGCAAATTATCAAACCTTCAGAGGGGTTGTAAGAACCTGATTTACATCCAGTCAGTCAAAAATACAGGAGGCCTGAGACTCGTGATCAGTTTCTGAAGTGGGGGCAAGTCTCGTAGGACTGAGCCCTTAAGCTGTGAGGTCTGCACTAACACTGGTTAGTTAGTGTCAGGGTTAAGTTGAATTGTTAAACAACCAGTTGGTATCCAGAGAATAGAGAACTGGTTGTCAGTGTTAAAAAAACAAAAACCTCTCTAGACCATCACATTAATTTAGATGGAGAGAAACCTAAACAGTTAAACCTGACCTTTGGACCCCAGGTATCCTTCACTGGCCCATATGTAGACTTATTGAGAGAAGGCTAAAAAAAAACTGCTTCTTTTCACCATTATAGCACTGTAACTGTCTTTCTCCCCTCACCTATTTTTTTTTCTTTTTATCAAGGTAAAACTTACATTAAACAAATCTTAAGAACCTGAAGTTTTACACATGCATATACCTATTCAATCAATACCCAGATCAAGATATAGAACATCTCCAGCACCCCAGGAGATCCTCCTGTTCCCCTCCCCAGTCAATACCCCTAAAGGCAACATTATCTATCACCATATTTTAGTTCACCTGTTTTTAAGCTTCATTTAAATAAATGGAATCAAAGCTATTCCTCTGCTGTGCCTGGCTGCCTCTATTCAACACGATGTTTTTAAGATTCTCCCATGTTGTTGTATGAGGCAATAGTTTTGTTTCATTGCTTTGTAATATTCCATCATATGATAATCACAATTTATTTCCACTTGCCTATTAGTGGAAATTCGGGTTGTTGACAGTTTTTGGCTTCTATACATAAAACTGCTATAGCATTCTTGTAAATGTCTTTTGGTGGCTGTAACACCTTGTTTTTCTTGGGTATATAAGGAGGAGTGGAATTACAAGATCAGAGTTTACCTATGTTCAGTCTTAGTGGGTACTGCCAAATTATTTTCCAACTGATTCTGTCAATTTACTCTTCTATCAACAATGTATGACAGATCTGGTTAATTCTTAATCTTGCCACATTTGGTATTTTAAGTCTTTTTGATTTTAGCCTTATGGAAATGCATCATTACTTTTAAAAATTTTTATTTAAAGCTTGAAATAATTTTTATTTACCTAAAATGGGTGATCCATGGATGTTGAATGTTTGAGAAACTTGTAGGACTCTTCCAAATATTCAGAAATCCCCTGAAGATGTGTGGGTGTGTTTCTGCCTATACATGTGCCATAGTCATAGATGGAGGCAGCTCCAGACCCCACCCTCCTTGCCTTGGAACAGACCATTTCCCCACGAACAGGAAGAGCTTAGTTGAGATCCCAGAGGGAGATGTTTCCCATCACCAAGCAACATCTGGGGAACATCTGGTGAGCCCATCCCAGGACAGGGAGATGCTTTTCTGGAGGAAATCCCATCACTTATTTGATTATTTTTATTCTCCCATATTTTCCCTTATTCTCTCCTTCTCTTCCTGCTCCCCAAACTACACCATCCATTGGCCTCCCTGCTCTGAGCCCCCCTCCAGCCCTTACCAACTCCTTGCCCTAGTTTCTGCTTTGTCTGGTTTCCCCAATACACAGCTCAGCAAGATGCAAACCTAGGCAGCCTGAAAGCCCAACCCTGCCCAGTTCCCTGATAAGCAGATAGCACCTTCTAGAAACTGAGTCAAGAAATGTTGAAGCTGGTGAGGTTTTATGGTTCAATACCTCCATTTTACAGATTGCAAAGCTGAAGCCTAAAGAAAGAGGGAGAGAGGGAGTCAGGGATAGAAACCAAAGAACTCCATTTCCAAGTATCATAGAAACCCCCTTTCTGCTGGGGACCTGGCCTGGGGATTGGAGGCAAGCAGGAAGGCAAGGAGTAGAAAGGATTCTTTGGGACCAGCCAAAGTCTGCAGCCGGCAGCCACAGGGACAGCAAGGCTGAGTGTCTGGGGGGTTGGTGGGGGTGAGTGGGTAGCCTGGGGGGGGGGGTACCACTTACAGCCCTGAGAGCTGAGTCACCTCTAGCAACTGACACCCGGCTTTGGCCTTTATCTCCTTCCTGAGCAGTTTCAGCCACACCACAGCTTCAATGTACCAGATGTGTGGTGAAGATCCCTACATTGCCACCTCCAGCACTGCTTTCTCCTTGAGCTCTAGCAACTTTTACCCACTTAGTAGATACATTTAATTTATTCAATAAGTTCTTACCAAGCACTGGGGATAGAGCAGTGATCAAGTCCGACACTGTCCCTGCTCTCCCGCTGCTCACAGACAACACAAGGAAATGCACAAGGACACCACACAGCTAAGTGGGTGCAAGCCCCAGGTGCAGGCTGGAGATCAGCATCCTTGGAAGTTTGAACCAGGACACACCCTGAGAACTGACCACTGGCAAACAGGGCTGGAGTGCAGTTATCAAGGATGCAAGGTGGGAGTGTAGAGGTAAGGCACAGAGTAATACCTTGTGCATAAATTAAAACTCCATGCAGCAGGACCAATGTTTAAAATGTGAATGAACAAAAAGACACATGCATACACTAAAGACATTAAAATGGAGGGGTGGAGAAGGGAGTGGGGAATGAGGATATGAAAAGAGAGGTTAGGTTGCAAATGTGGGCAAAGGCCAGATTATTCCAGCTCCGTAGGCCTCGCGGAGTTGAGATGTCATCCTGAGGGCACTGAGAAGCCACTGGAATTTGGCTCTAACTGCTCAGACACCTCCCCCTGCAGGCCCCCAGGTACACACACTCAACACTTCAGGAAAGACAGGGGCTGTATCTTCCCCCAACCTGCTTTCAGCCTATTGTTTTCTTCCATGGAAAGGTAAAGGGAAGGCAGACCCGTCTGGCACCTTCACAAACACAACTGTGGCAGCAGAGGCGCCCTCGCCCGTCATCATCTCCACCCCAGATGCCGACCAGGCAGGACAGGAGGTTACCTCCACCCCCCACCTGGAAGAGGGTAGAATGGAATCCCGAGGGCTGGGCCAGTCGCTGACAGTATTCATGTAGGACAGTCAGAAGAACCCAGAATGCAGCGGGAACAGGACTGGGAGGGGGAGGGTCAGGCTCCCACGAAGGCTCCCTGGAGGAGGCAGTGCAAGCTGAGCCCTTAAAGGCGCTGGGATTCTGCTAAGCTGCAGCAAAGGCGTGAGAGGGTGGAAACGCTCAAGGTGACGGGTAGGATCGGACCTGTGGCTGGGAAGAGGGACCGAAGCGGGGCTCCTGAGCCAGGACTTGGCTGCCGGGCCATACACACTTTCCCTTGCGAAGTAGTACAGGGAGGGTTGGCCCCGAGTCAGAAAAAGACTTGGCGGGAGCAGGGAAGGCATTGGGCCATTTTAAGTGGCCGAGGTCTGGCCTGAAAGAATCCTCCCCCCTCAACACACACACCTTTTTTTAAAGAGGGATAGGATGGGGGTGAAGAAGTTGGTTCCAAAACCCCTAGTCCAGGGCTTCTGCAGGGGATGGGTCTCTGGCCCGTGGGCAGAGGTGAAGCTCTGGCCCACGGAAGACCTCTTTCCCACTCCTCGCCTCCCAGCTCTCCACGCACCCCAGGTTCATCTCCAAGTCACAGTTTACTTTTCTGGAGGATCTGGGGATGGGTGGTAGGTGGGTGCAGAGGAGGGAACGTTTAGATTGGATTATAATAAACTGCCTCGGGCGTGTAGGAGGCCTCGGCTCTGCCAACATCTCGTCGGGTGGCTTTGCAGAGTTCCCAGTTGCTCCCGGCCTTAGTCTACCCATCTGTAAACCGGGGCGGTGGGGGGAGCTGGGTATCTCTACGACGCGGGCCTGCGGCGTGGATCCTCTGCGCCTTTAGGAACAGCGCAGGAGAGGAGAGCTGGGAGGGCGGGGGCTGGGGGCGGAGAGCTGCCGAGGCGCCGTCGCGGGGTCAGAGTCCGCTGGGAGGCCCCGCGGCCGCTGCGCCAGGCTCCGGGCGGGGGAGGAGGCGGTGCCTCCG
>NW_007730082.1:120354-126493 GCF_000696425.1 Galeopterus variegatus | reverse complement strand
TCCCGCCGCCGCCGCCGCTGCCGGACGCGCCGCGCAAGGGGCGGCTTGACCGACGGCTGCCCGGCCGAGCGCACACAGAGTCTCGGCGCGGGGGACGTCCCCGGCCGGGACGCGGGTCGTGTGGGTGTCCTTGGTGAGCGTCCGGATCGCAGGTGAGCGCTGAGGGGCCCCGAGTCCGGCTGGACGGCACTTTGGGGAGGGGGCGTCCCGCGCGAGTGGCACTGCTATTCCAGCCCCTGCCATTCGTTCCCCGAGCCGGAGGCTGCCCAGCCCGGCCCCAGACTGAGCGCCACGGCCGGGGTCCAGGGATGGGAAGCGGGAGGCACAGGCTTTCCGCTCCCCTCCCCCGTCCTGCCGCGGTTACCCCGAGAAGTCACGGCGCCCCCAGCTCTGCGCGGGTGGCGGGATGACGGAGTGCGCGCGTCCGCGGGTGAGTTTCCTTTTGACCCAGTTGCTTGAGAACTTTTCAGAAGTTCCTCGCGTGGCTCGAGCAGGTGACATTTGTCGACTTCTCTCTCGGGCTTTCCCCGGGGGAGGGTGCCGGGGCTGCGGCGTGTGCCGGGCGTCCCCGGTAGGCTGGGGTCACGGAGGGAGTGGAGGGATGAGCGAGGAGTGAGGCTCGGTGAGTCACGGACCCCGGGAGGGAGGGAGGGGGAGGGATTGTGTCGTACGCTCACCTGTTTGTCAGTCACCGTCACACGCAGAGGCCACCGCTGTGAGTCACGGGCGCAGCTACACCGGCCACCCGCGGGCACACGTAGGCTCGCTCCCACGCACTTCTGCTCCCTACCGCACTTCCTCCCTTTCCTCAGTTTCCCCTCCCCGGGGACTCTTTCACTGGCATGCACCGTGGAGATGCCCACACCACAGCAACAGTCACACACTTAGTCACTCCCGCTCCCTGGCTCAGTCACACACAGCCATAGCCCACACTCCTGACACCAGAGGATCCCTTTCCGTCTCCCGCTGCCCACCCAACACCTCCACTCAGAAGTCTCACAGTCCTCTGGAGAGTATCTCATCACCTTCCCCTGCCCCCAGTCCTTGAGAGTCCTGCCCTCTTCCACCTCCACATCCCGCGGTCACGGCCACCAACTCTACCCCCGTTTCTCCTTAGGACCTTGTCCTGTCATCTCACCTGGCCCTGGCAGCACCAGGACCAGCTGGTCACACCCTCTCCAGTCCCAGTGCTGAGCCATCTTTTAAAAATGCAAATCTGGTATTGTCACTCCCTACTTAACCCAGTGTGACTTCCCGTACCCTCAGGCTAAAGTCTGCTCTGTGAGCCCTGGCTCAGCCCCCTCTCAGGCCGTCCCTCCCCCACTCAGCACTCTGGCTCTCCTGCCTCCAGTCCCTCACCGATGCTGTGCCCCCTATCTGGAACTCTCCTCACATCCCTTCCTCTGAGAGACCTGTCTTCACCCCCAGCTGTACACCTCCCACCCTAACCCTCCTCCCACCCTCCTTCCCAGCACCCCACACTGATTGTCCTTCCCATTCAAAGCTTCAAGAGGGTGGCATTTGTGTAGGTCTTGCCCACTGTATGCCTAAGTGCCTACCACAGTGCTTGGCACATCATGGGAGCTCAGTAAATATTTGTTGAATGAATGAATGAATGAGAGAATGAAGGAGGCCTCCCTTAGTTGGAGGAAACAGTCATTGTCAGGTGCAGTTTCCCTTCTGCAGGAGCAAGTGCCTCATGTAGCCAAGCATTTGGCACCTACCCAGTGCCAAGCCCTGGAGGCCATGGCTGAGGAACTGTCCCCTCCCCCAGATCACTTTCAGAGGGATAGGTGGGGGAGGGGTGTGCCAAGGCTTCCTGTCTGCCTTCTCTGGGCCACCCAGGCTGTTTGTTCAGTGGGGGCCAGAGGTGTCTGGAGGTGCCCTGCCCTTCTCCCAGGAAGTAATTCCTGAGGGCCTGGGGTCATGTGACCCCAGGTGTTGGGGGGGGACTGGCCAAGGCCTGGGGTTCTGAGGTTAAAGGGCACATTCTTCAGATTCCTGGAGGGGGATGAAGGTAGCTAAAGGTGCCCCCTCCTTAATACCAATTCAGGCCGGGGACTGGGGCATTGGTGGGACTGCTGAGGTGGGCAAAGGAGTTGGTTTGACTTCTCAGCAGCCCAGAGATGCCCCCCACCCCAGCCCGTTATCAGCCCTTGGTTGCTGGTACTGCGGGTGAGGTGGCCATCCCTGGATTTACACAGTGCAACCTGAGTGTGTAGATAGTTGTGGCCAGTAGGGTGGGGGCATCCCCCGCCATCCTGGACTGTCAGCGCCTGTGCGATTCTCAGGGCTCAGGCAGATCCCGGAAGAAGCCTGGTTCTCTTTGATTCAGGGCCTGTCTCTGGGGCTCCTTGGGGGTGTGGTATTTCTGTCTGAGCCAGCTCCTGGGAATTGCTTTTTCTTCCTCCTGGACCCTAGGAGGGGGCTGTGCTCACCCTGGGAACAGTGCCACGGTCAGGATCTCTCAGGATCTCGACTCCTGGGTAGCTGCTGAGGACCCCTCCCCCACCCTCTGACTCACTGTCTGACACTTTTCTTGGACTCTTTCACTATCTTTCATTCCTTTTTCCGACTTGGCCTCTCCTTGTCTTTGACTCAATCTTTTTGTCTCATCTCCTGCCTCTGCCTCTCTCAGCCTCTGGATTCTCAGAGGAACAGGAGCTCGAGGGGCTCTTCCCACCTCAAAGGAGTATCAGGGAGAAGATGATTTCTCATTTTATTCCAGGTCTGCAGATCTTTGAAGGGTTCATCACTAGAACCTGCAGCAGGGCCATAGCTTCCCTGCATCTGTTTCCCTGCCTGTAGCCTTGGAGGTTAAAACCTCCTCACCTTAAGTTCTCCTTCTGTGGACATCCCTGAGGCAGAGCCCTGGTGTCTGGCTTGAGCCTGCTTCCTTGACATCTCTCTCCATCTGTTTACTCTTGGGGAGTAGGGAGCCTCCTGAGATGCCTATGTTGGCACCTGCCTGCAGCCTGAGAGCTTCCCTCTGCTGCCCTCAGAGTCATCCCTTTTGAGCACCATTCTTGCTTGAACCCTCTGGAACAGGCTGGGGGATGGGCATGTGGCTCCCCCTGCTTAAATTAACCATGGCAGGAGCAGGAGAAGGTTATGCTGACTTATGCACAGCTACTTCATGTGCATAAAGATTCTCTCTGTGTCCATACCTGCTATGCATATGCAATGCCAGACTGCCCATTCTTTGTCAGGTGCCCTCTCTGTGCCAGACTCTTTTCTAAGCATGGGACAGTGACCGCCAGGCAGAGGTACCCCTCACCCTTCTGTGAGGCAGATGAGGAGTGAAGCCGTTGCAGTATAGTCAGATAAGGACTGTGATGGGGCCATTCAGGGCCTGTGGGAGCTGTCTTAGTTCAGGCTGCTATAACAAATACATTATAGATAGGATGGCTTAAACATAAGAAATTTATTTATCACCTTTCTAGAAGTTGGGAAGTCCCAGATCAAGGAACCAGCCAGCCCGGTGAGGGCCCCATTCCTGGCCTAATTACCTCCCAAAGGCCCCACCTCCAAATACCATGACATTGGGGATTCGGCTTTAACATACGAATTTTGGTAGGGTACAAATACTCGGTCCGGTCCAGTCCAGTCCATATCAGGAACCCAGAGAGGCAGGGGTAAGGAGTGGGGGATTCAGAAGGCACCTTTGGAAATGACTTCCGAAAGAGAATGAGGCTGGGTTGTTCCAGCTAGCTTGTGCAAAGGCTGGGAGGGGAGCAGGGATATGGACATCAGGGAAACTGCAAATTGAACTGGAGACTAGAGAGTGGGATGGGGAGAGTCTTACAGGATGAGGCTGGAGGAGAGGCAGCAGCCAGGCCTGCTTCAGCCTCTGGGAATTCTGGACTTGATCCTGAGGGCAGGCTTCCCTAAGGGGAGCTGCAGAATGGTTCTAAAGATGGGAGTGGCAGGTATATGTGTGGTTTAATAAGATCATTCTGGCTGCAAGGTAAAGAATGGCTAGGGGGAGAGGGCAGGAGAAGAGTAGGGGACATGGGTAATAGCAGTGGGGACAGAGACATGATAAGGGAAGTAAACTTTTTAAATTCATGGTGACCTACGTAAAATGCATAAAGTATACAAGTCTTATGTGTACAACTAGATGAATTTTTTTTTTTTTTTTAGAAGATGACCGGTAAGGGGATCTTAACCCTTGGCTTGGTGTTGTCAACACCACACTCACCCAGTGAGCCAACCGGCCATCCCTATATGGGATCCAAACCCGTGGCCTTGGTGTTATCAGCACCACACTCTACCGAGTGAGCCACGGGCCGGCCCGACTAGATGAATTTTTACAATTTTAGACTCATGTAACCACCACCCAGATCAACACAGAACATTTCCAGGACCCCCACCCCAAATTTCGTTCATACCTCTCCCCAGTGGGTTCCCTTCCCTTCCTCACTATTCAGACTTGTATCATCCCTGATTGATTTTGCCTTTTCTTGCATTCATTCCTGTGTGTATTTTGTGTCTCACTTCTTTCACTCAACATGATGTCTGTGAGATTCATCTGTGTTGCGGGTATCCAGGAGCTCATCCTTTTTTTCTTTCTTTTTTTTTTTTGCAGTGTAGAATATGATGTTCACTCAGTGCTTATCACTGTTCTAAGAACTTGCCAGGTATTGATTCCTGTAAACCTCCCAACCCTGTGAGGTTTTAAGAGAAAGAACTGGAGATACAGAGAGGTTAAGGAACTTGCTCAGGATTACCTAGCCAATTAATAGTCGAGCCAGAGTTCAAAGGCAGACAGCCTGGTTCTGGTGCCAGAGTTCTTAACACTATGCCAGGTGGCCTCCATGACACCTCCTAAGTCTGTGTCTGGCCTTGTGTGGATTAAATGAATTTATGTGGGCTTCCACGCCTGGGTGCCTGGATGTAGATGGAGGGAGAGGGAAGAAGGAGTGGAGGATAGCTGCAGGTTTCTGGCTGGAGTAACTGGGTGGGTGGCAGTGCCGTTACTAAGATAGGGAACACAGGAAGAGGAAGGGGGGGGGGGGGGGGGACAGAGATGAGGGGTTCCATTTGGGTCCTATGGAATTTGGTGTTTCTAGGGATGGCCAGGCAGAGATACCAAGAAGGCAGTTGGTCCTGGGGGTGGGTCTCGAGCTTCTCGGGTATGCGATGAGGGAGGCATTCAGCACCCCGTAGCCTGCATCCAGAATTTGGGAAAGGATGGGGTCTCCCAGCAGGACTGTGGTGGGGACAGGATGTGTAGGTGTTGTTTGTCCACGTGTGTTTCTGTGCATCTGAGTGTCTGTGATCTGTGTGTGTGTGTGTGTGTGTGTGTGCATGCCTGGCTCTGGGTCATGAGTCTCCTGGGAGAGCCTGCAGGTCAGCTGGGAGCTGGGTTGTTTTTGTTTGTGGTTTGACCTGGGGGTGGGGGGGTGCCAAACCCAAGAAACTCCCCACTGAGAAGCCCCCGGAAACACCTGTGAGTCCTCTTCCCTCAGACCCAGGGTGGGGGATTGGCCAGGGAGGGGGATTTTCTTGCTTCTCTCATGCCTGCCTGGGGGAGGCTGTCCCAGGGGTGAATTTTATCCAGTTAGTCGGTTGACAGCACCTCCTCCAGGATTCAGGGACTTCATGGGAGGCTTGGAAGAGGGGGAAGGGGTGTTTATAAAGGACACCTGAGTAGTGGAGACTAAGACAGCCTTCTGGTTGGTTTTTCCTGTTCTCTCTCATTTCCTGTGATGGCAGTGGGGGAGGGGTTCCCCAGCACTGGGGCCCTGGCTTCGTTTCCCCTTCCTGGTGACCTCCCGGAGGCCCAGCCCTGAGTGCAGCAGGACTGAGCAGCAAAGATAAGGTAGCTGTACTCAGCCCTTAGGATTGAATCCTCTGGGGGTTCCCAAGCCTTGAGAGGGGCTATTATTTGCTGAAGCATTCAGGCGAAGGAGCCCCTCCACTGGGATAAGGAAAGCCTGGCTGTGGGAGTCTCGGTTACACTCTTGTTGAGAGCTAAGACCCTCAAAGCAAGATACAATGGTGTGTCCTAGGGTGCTCCATGTCATGAAGTTATAGACAGGGGGAAATATCGGACATCATCTTGGGCGGTCAGTTTCACTAGAAGAGTTTTTTTTTTTTTTTTTTTTTTTTTTTTTTTTTTTTTTTTTTTTTTTTG
>NW_007730082.1:75921-120066 GCF_000696425.1 Galeopterus variegatus | reverse complement strand
TTTTTTTTTTTTTTTTTTTTTTTTTTTTTTTCCTTTTTGTCTTTTTTCGTGACCGGCAACGGATCGCAACCCTCAGTGTTGCGCCCGTACCGGGGGACCGGCTACGGGATCACAACCCTCGGTGTTGCTCCCGCACCTCGCTCAGCCAGTGAGCGGCCGGTCTGTATGTGGGATCCGAACCCTCGGCGGGAGCGCCGCTGCGCTTCCCAAGCGGCGCACTGTAGCAGTGCGCCACCGGGCCGGCCCCAGAAGAGTTTTTTTAAAAGGGAAAAATCATTTCCATAGGAGGTTAATTCAAACAAACAGGTTAGATATTGGAGTAGAAGGCAAGACATAGGTAAATTTTTAAGATCTAACAAGATAGAGACAACCTGAGCTGCTGGGTCACATACTCAGGTCTGGAGGCAGGGGACTTTTCTCCCACAAGGCGGGGCTTTCTGAGGGCAAGTCTGAGAAGCTTCATCATAGGCAGAGGAGGGGCTCAGGAAAGGCCTCCTTTTGGGAATGGGAGCCAATGTCAGAGCCAGGGTGTTCCCCAGAGTGCCCAGTCAGCCTGGCCCTGGAGCAGGATGGTGGGTCTGTGTGGGTGTGCTGGAGGAGGACGGTGGGGGGGAAGCAGAGCCAGGGCGGTGCGGGTGCAGACGGCCAAGCACACACACAAAGGCGCACAGATGCGAGCTGTGTGAATCACCCAGCAGTGAGTCAGCCCCCAGGATTCCTGTCGGGGAATGAGCGAGGCCTGGCCGAAGTCTGTCAGTCCATCTGTTGATCTGTCTGCCTCCTGCCCCTGCTGGTGTGGATGCATGTGTGTATAGGTGGGTTGTAGGAGGTGGTGAGGAAGGTGTCTGTAGTTTCCTGGGAAGACTCTGGGCAGAGGTGGTGGGAGTGTGGAAGTACCAGGGCAAGGATTTGTACATTCATTTGCGGGGAGGGAGGTGCTATGTCTTGTGTAGGGGAGCCTCCTGGAGACCGTGCCCCTGCACGTAGAGCTCTGCAGGCTGGGGCTGGGACCTCGTGCTGGGTAAGCAGGAGGGATGGCAGTCATGGCTAAGCCCACCTCCTGCCCTCTGTCAACACCTGCTGCTGCAACCTTCTCATTTCCATTCCAGGTTCTCTGTCCTGAGACCCCAGAGCACCCCTGCACCACCATGACTGGGCTGCTGAAGAGGAAATTTGACCAGCTGGACGAGGACGACTTCTCATTCTGCTCCTCCTCCAGCTGCCACTCTCCCTCCTGCTCCCGGAGCTCCTCGGTGTCCCCTGCCTGGGACTCAGAAGAGGAGGGCCCCTGGGATCAGACGCCCCTACCTGACCGTGATGTCTGTGGCCCCCAAAGTTTCACCCGTGAGTCCTCTTTCCCCTGGGAACCCCACCACATCCCTTCCTCCTCCATGAAAGATGAAATTTGGAAGACCTTGACTAAACCATTTTGGCCTCTGGAGGTTGTGTCCCCATGGCTGTATCTCCTATGCTTTGTCCACTTACCTGGCTCCCTGCCATGTCCACTCTCCATGACACAGTGGTCATTCAATGTCCACTGTCCAGAGGCACCTGGGCCCAGTTTGGTTTACTTTTGACCTTGGGGGTAATGAGGTCCAGAATGTCGCTTGCTCCTCAGAGTGGCCCCGGGGCCTTCCCGCCCTGGCCCCTCCCCTCTGTTCCAGTTTCGTTTCTCCTGCGTGAACCCTGCCCTCCTCCAAACTGAGCTGCTGGGGTTCCACACCCCACACTTCTCCACCTGCCACGGGGCCTGTCGAGCCGGTCCCTCTCCTGTTGAAGTGCTGTTCGGCTTTGCCTGAACATACTAAAAAGCGTTTTTTCCCGGTTACTTTTCAAGCTCGTGTAATTCTGATTCCAAACTGACAAAGATGGCCCTAGAGCAGTGTTTCTCAACCAACCTTATTTTGCATTATTCCTACCCCTACCCGCCAACCTCGAGGAGGCTTTTTAGACGTTTTCTTCCTAATCACCCTCACCATGTCATTTTAATACCACAGATATGCTGTTTACCTTTTTATGTACTGTATGTGTACCTGGGCATTATACGTAAAGAGTATGATTTTTAGCACACAGACTCTAACAGTACAAAAAGAAAACCTTTTAGAAGGGAATTCCCTCAGGTAGCTGGGTACAAAATTAATATATTAAGTTGAAATATATGGAATTGCCAATGATTGACCACTTTGTGGTTAACCTAATAAAAATCAATAATATATCAAAATATGTATTGAATATACCAATACATAACTTACTAATCAATATACAACCAATAACTTATAAAGGGAAGGCTTTTGTAAGCCTTTTACAAAACACAAGCTATAAAGGAAAAGATCAGTATAGTTTTGATTATATAAATCTTAAAAGTTAGTTTATAAAGCGCCATGAACAAAAATAAAAAACTAAAATATATGCACAGATAGGTTAGAGAGATGATTATCGTCTCTAACATCATATAATAAGAGCTTTTACAAATCAATAAGAAACAATAGAAAACTGCACAAAGGACCTCCAAATGGTTAATAAAGATTGGAAAGATGTTTATTCTTACTGCCTTTTGCACTAGTAAAGAGCAGTAAGTCAGCATTGACATGAGTTTGGTGTTCAGTTTTACCAGCTTCAGTCCCAGCCAGGCTGGCTCCTAAATTCAGATCCATTTCTTTTTTCTAGGTATATGTAAGGGTGGGAATAGGTGTGAGGAGAGACAGTTCGGTATGATCTCCCTGGAGGTTATGCTGTGCCTCACAGAGGAATAATCTCTGCCCCTTCCCTGCCTGCTTTCCAGCCCCATCCATCCTGAAGCGGGCTCCTCGGAAGCGCCCACGCCACGTAGTCTTTGATGGCATCACCGTCTTCTACTTTCCTCGGTGCCAGGGCTTCACCAGCGTGCCCAGCCGTGGTGGCTGTACTCTGGGCATGGCCCCTCGACACAGCGCCTGCCGCCACTTCTCCTTGGCCGAGTTTACACAGGAGCAAGCCCGGGCACGATGTGAGAAGCTCCGCCAGCACTTGAAAGAGGAAAAGCTGGAGACACTACGACGGACGGTACAGACACCCCTCTCCACTGCCCACACCCTCAGGCAGCTCCTGAGTCTTAACCTGGAGGGGAGGGGGGCATTTGGGGTGGGTGCTGATTTGCTCATTATAGGCCCATGGACCCACTGATTGGCTTGATGAGAGTCTGTTGCCTGGATTATCTGCAGACAGAGGGGAGGCATGTAGGGGTGCATGTCTGTTTGCCATAGGGACTGTGGGCATGGTGCCTGAATCTGTCTGACCTTATGGGGAGGAGGATATGGAGTTGATGTGACATTGGGACGGTATATATCTGTCTGGCTAGGGGAGGGGGTTGTCCATGACCTGGCAGATAACAAGAATAGCACATCTCTTTGCAAATGCCCCAAGGGCAGTGTTCTTTGCTGTCTTGTTGACTGTTGTATCCACAGTGCCCAGCATCAAGAAAGCTCTTGGGGAGCATTTGTTGAGTGACTGTGGGGTTTAGGCCATGCCTCTCACATCCCTTTCTCCTGTGGATGCAGCTTTCAGTAACTGGGGTACCCAAGGAAGAAGCAGACCAACCGCTTACATTGGATGCCATTGACGATGCCTCTGTGGAGGAGGACTTGGCAGTGGCCATGGCAAGTGGCCGGTTGGAAGAAGTGAACTTCCTACAGCCCTACCCAGCCCGGCGACGGCGGGCTCTGCTGCGGGCTGCCGGCGTGCGAAGGATCGATCGTGAGGAGAAGCAGGAGCTGCAGGCACTGCGCCAATCCCGGGAGGACTGTGGCTGTCGCTGCGATAGGGTCTGTGACCCCGAGACCTGCAGCTGCAGCCTGGCAGGCATCAAGTGCCAGGTGCGGTGGCTGGAGTGGGCTGGGATAGGGATCCTGAGCGTGGGGGCTTCTTTGTTCTCCATGGAATCCTCACTTGTGCCTTTATTTTCTCTGCAGATGGACCACACAGCATTCCCCTGTGGCTGCTGCAGGGAGGGCTGTGAGAACCCCAAGGGCCGTGTGGAATTTAATCAGGCGCGAGTTCAGACCCATTTCATCCACACGCTCACCCGCCTGCAGCTGGAGCAGGGGGCTGAGAGCCTTGGGGAGCTGGAGACCCCTGTGCAGGGCAGCCCACCCAGCCCTGGCGAGCAAGCCCTGGTCCCCACTTTCCCACTGGCCAAGCCCCCCATGACCAGCGAACTGGGAGACAACAGCTGCAGCAGTGACATGACCGATTCCTCCACAGCGTCTTCCTCAGCATCGGGCACTAGCGAGGCCCCCAACCACTCCAGCCACCCAGGCCTGCCTGGTTCTGGCTTCCAGCCTGGAGTGAATGATGACAGCCTGGTGCGAATCCTGAGTTTCAGTGACTCTGACCTTGGTGGGGAGGAGGAAGAAGGGGGTGTGAGGAACCTGGACAACCTCAGCTGCTTCCACCCAGCTGACATCTTTGGTACTGGTGACCCCAGTGGCCTGGCCAGCTGGACCCACAGCTGTTCTGGCTCTAGCCTCATATCATGCATCCTGGATGAAAATGCCAACCTAGATGCCAGCTGCTTCCTTAGTGGTGGCCTTGAAGGGTTGAGAGAAGGCAGCCTCCCCGGCACCTCAGTGCCGCCCAGCGTGGACGCTGGTCAGTGCAGCTCAGTGGACCTCAGTTTGTCTTCCTGCGACTCCTTTGAGCTACTCCAGTCTCTGCCAGATTATAGTCTGGGGCCTCACTACACCTCCCAGAAGGTGTCTGACAGCCTGGATGGCCTCGAGGCACCCCACTTCCCCTTGCCTGGCCTCTCTCCACCTGGGGACACCAGCACTTGCTTCTTGGAGACCCTCATGGGCTTGTCTGAGCCAGCTGCTGAAGCCCTAGCTCCCTTCATTGACAGCCAGTTTGAAGACAGTGCCCCACTGTCTCTGATGGAGCCTATGCCAGTGTGAAGACTAGGATGCCTTTTCCCAGCCTTGGGAGGCCTGTTGCTGCTTTTCTGTAATTTGGGGGCTCCCCAATATCTGTATGTAATAGTCTCCCATTGGCTGGCTCACCCACAGGTGCCGTGTGGGCATTCCTGGTTTTCATGCAATACTCTGGATTTATTTATTTATTTTTAAAACTTTTTTGTGAAGAGAGGGTGGGGGGTGGGAGAGAGCTTCCCCTTTCAGCTGCCTGCCCTGCGACACCCACACAATGCTCTTCCACCTCCAGTGTGTGCCAGGAGGAGGAGATGATGTGGCTGCCCTGGAGCTTGGCAGAAACCTTTTCGGTCTTCATATGATGTTTCTTAGCCCAAAAGCAGCGAGAGGGCTGAAATCAGTCACTTCTTAGGGCTTCTGCTACTCTGAGCTCTAGACCCTTGGGTGGTAAATCCTTTGGACTGTGAAAACTAATTTATTTCCATAATTTATTTGGAGACTGAGAGGCTTTGGCTTCTCCTCTTTGGCTGGCGAGCAGTGCTGGGGCAGGGTGGGCACAGACCATTTTGAGTCCTTTTTGCCTTGTCATCCTACACCCTGCCCTTCCTGGGCTTTGGTGTAGACCAGGTGTGGATTCAAGCCCTGTGATCTGTGTCAGCTGCCTAACTCCTGGATGGCTGAGCAGGCAGGGGCTGGGCAGGGGGAGGGGCTGGGCTGACCAGCTGTGACCAAAACTCCCTTCTGCTCCACCTGGCACCCTCTGTTTCCTGCCCTCTGCCCCATCTTCCCCCTCCCCAAAGGCCACAGTTTTTATTCCAGACCCATCTCTGTAGAATGGAGAAGCAGGAGGCCCAGAAAGGCAAGGGGCTTGCCTCGGGCAGGAAGCATGCCCCAGACTACTATCTCAGGGCTTTCTGGGCACTGCACTCCAGCCTGGCCCACCTGCCTGTATCCTGAGGCCAGTTGATGAGAGGTGGCTCCTTAGGGCTTTTATGCCCTTCATTTGCTGATGTTGAATTTTGCATCGTAATTTCTATATTGTCCTTGAGTGTCAGAACTAATTTATTCATTTTTCTGTCTGTGCCAAGAAACCCAGGCTCTGGGCCTGTCCCCTTGCCTAGGAGGCCTAGCCAGCCTGCGTGCTTATGGGAACACCTTGTACCTGAGCTTACAGGTACCAATAAAGAGGCTCTATTTTTAACAGTGTGGTCTGCATTTGTGGGATGGAAGCACAGATACACACTCAGGAGGCAGTGGGGAAGGAAGGGAGAAAGGCCCTGCAGGGCAGCAGGGACACAGTTAGGCTGTGTTGCAGGGTAGGATTAGGGGCACACAGCACATTGGGCCTTTTTCCAGGCAGGCCAGTCAACTTGGATGCAGGAAGCCACCTGAGAGGCTGGCCTGGGAGATGGAGCGGTTTTTCCTTTGGATTAACCCATTCCTCTCCAGTGGTCATCTGGGGTGGTAGTGGGGAGCAGCAGCAGGTTACTCTTCTGGGATGGGCCATCTGCTTGGGATAGGTGAGGGCACCCTCCTTCCCATGTACCCACACTGAGCTGCAGCCTGGCCCTCTGGGTAAAGTCACCCACCTGAGTGGGGACAGGGCAATGAGCTCAGCAGCTGTGGTCCCTGGGGACTGGAGCACCAATCTACAGAACCTCACTGTCTGCACCAGCCAGACCTGTCTGACCTGTCTCGGGCAGCCCAGCTGGGCTGCAGGCCAGAGGAGCAGACCGCACCCTGCTCTGGGGAGCCCCAGTCTGGGGGCCTGAGAAGTAAGGTCGACCTCTCCCTTAGGAAGGATGTAGTGCAGGAAGGGGCAACCACCAAAGAGGACTTGATTTGGTTCTCCTTGCTCCAATTCTATGCCTCTTGGTCTGTGCTGGGCTCACTCATCTTTGGCTTACTGGTAAGAGAACAGACCCAAATCCCAGCTTTTTTACTACCTAGTGAGGTGATTTATGCAAATTGCTTACACCCTTTGTGCCTGGGTTTCCTGAATTCTGTGTAAATAAAACTGCACTCCTCATAAGCTTGTTTGGTTCATATAAACAAAGCATGTAGAAGTGCCTGGAACATGCAAGCCCTGTGTACATGTTTGCAACTTCCACTTGATTTTCATGTTCCTGCCACTCTTTCTATATGTTTAATCCTTTTGTTGTTGTTGTTGTCGGTCCTGTCACCCTTTAGGTATCTGTCTCTTGCCTCTGGAAACACATGGACATGGCCACACAGCCATATCAGTGGCCACTAGAGGACTCATGGCTTGGAGTGTGGCCTATGGTGAAGTGGCATGCCCCTGTAACCAGCTTAGCCAGGGCTAGTTAGGCCTTGGGTTTCTTAGGGTAGTATACTCTAGTATATTCAGTTGTTCTGTCTCCTCTCCTTCACTGGTGCCTGGAGATCCTTTTGCAGAGATTGCTTCAGCATGCTTGATCCAAGCCTGGGTCTCTCCCAGGACTCTGAGGGTCTGACCAGCCTGGGGGTCTAGGGAGCAGCCTCATTAGCTCCATTACCCCAGCTGGATGCCCCTGCAGGCTCCCACCCTTTGGACTCAGTCCATGGCTGGACTGAGACCTGCCTATTCCCATCTAAGGCCACAGGGTCAATTTTTTTTTTTTTGCAGCTGGCTGGTGTGGGGATCCAAACCCATAATCTTGGTGTTCAGGGTCAATTCTTGGGTTTTTTTTTTTTTTTTTTTTTTTTTTTTTTGAGGTAAATGAAGACAACTTAGCTTCCACAGCAACAAAAATGTGATTAATGCACAATCCCTTTACAGCATCATTCCCCATACAGACAGATCTGCCTCTCAACAAACCTGTTCCAACAAAACTGGGTGGTAAAGCAGATCACAGGAAAAGGGACTGGGTTTTCCCACAGGAAAGATGGTAGTAACCCGGGGAAAGCATTCCAGATCACCGACTCATACCAAGAGGCCATGCACGTGATCAGCAGTATGTTATAAAACAAGGCTCAGGCCATTGAGGACAACTCATGTTCTAAAAGGGCCCCTTAACTGTTCACTGTTCCCAAACCTTAGCCCTAGACAACTTCTCTTAAAAACTCTGCCATATAAGTTAGACCCAGCCTATGGAACAGGACCCATGAATTCACGAATTTGTTGTGCTAGTTATTTTTCTCTATTATATAAATGTGATGTACAAACACCTAGTTATTAAAGTTTAAAATGTTTGCTGTATATCACTGGCAGAGAGTTGTAACATGATTTGGGAAAGAGATCTCGTCTAATTTCCTGCCACAGATGGGGACCCTGGGACCCAAAGGGACTTGGGAAGGTCACAAGGGGAGATCCAAGGATGCCTGACTCCCGGTTCAGAGTTTCTTCCCCTGAGGCCAGACTGGCCCATTATTGCCATCCTGAAAAACAGGAAGAGCGGTACTGGGAGCACAGCAAAGATGACCTCTGTCACCCTCTTGCCAGTTACAATTAACATTATTCATCTAAATAGGGACCACTGCATTTGCCCCCTTAGGCATTAAAAGTGTTTCTGGAGGATGAATTAGTTGGCCAGTGTCTTTTACAAAAGCTGACGTGGGAACTATTTTCTCTTGGAATGTATTTCCCTGTACCAGGCAAGGGTAGTCAGGTTTGTCTCAAACTGGTGAGGACCAGCAGAAGCCAGCTGAAGACTTGAGGGGGAAACGGGTGCAGAATGTATGGACAGGGTGCGACAATGGCCTTTGCAACCTGCAGTCCCTCTTGCACAGGGTCTCAGCTATGGTGGCCCTCTGCAGCCGGTTCTCCTGTTTGGGCCCACTGCCCACAGCATGCTGGGACCACAGCCAGGGCAGACTTAGTGGGTAGTGTGGCAGGCAGTAACAGTTGCTCTTTAGCTCCAGAGTGCTGGGGACCAGACAGGACGGACAGGCATTTAGGGGCTGATACAACAATTTAAAATAGCTGTAGGGCATTTTTAAACGGCCACTCCACTGGGAGCCCCCAGAGGGAAACAAAGTGGGGCCTATTAGAAAGTACCCAGTAAGCCCAGCAGAAGCTAGGCTAGTTGATGTCTTTCTTCCCCAGAGCAAAATTACTTCTTGTGCTTTAAAAATGCCTTTAAGCTTTGGGGTGCCCCTTAGGCCAGATGAGGTGATTCAAAATAAACCACATCCAATATAGAAACGGGGCAGAATAGGTCATTTTCTGAATCCCCTCTTCACTGACACACTTCCCACCCCTCCAGGAAACTTCTGTAGGTTGATGGCCTCTCCAGGCTAGCGCCTCAGGGACCCTCGGGCCTTTTCCAAAATCTCCTCTCTGATCTTGGGGTAGTTGGGGTGCTCTGCCAGGACCTGGAAAGGAGAGAGAATGGGCGTGCACCATCAGGCAGGGGTCCCCGCCACGACACCAGGCCCTCCCTACCAATGTTGGTGGCTTACATTGTGGCAGACTTCAATGGCCTCCACAAATTTCTTGTCCTTCAAGTAGTTGAAAGCAAGTTTGAAGCCTGTCCAGGGGTAGGGAGAACACAGAGGGTGGCACCCTGATGACCTGAGACAGGTCTGGAGTTCTGGGGTCAGGGTGGGGGTCCTCGTGCCTACCTCCCTCCCACCCACCTCCTTCCCACCCCTACCCACAGGCATTTTGGCAGGCTGACTTACCAATGGCCGGGTTGGCATAGTGACTATACTTCCAAGCCAGCTCGTAGTTGGTGACTGCGTCTTTGTAGGACTGCTCTTTCTCCATGATGAAGCCCATGTACTCATAGGCCTTGCAGCAGGACTGCAGGCAAAGCGGGCCAGAGCCTCTTCGGAAGGGAAGCCACCACCGGTCCGGGCCGGGGTGGGACCCAGAGAGGACAAGGGACGGCGGTGAGCTGCATTAACCCAAACTGCTCAGGAACCACAGGCGCACCCCCACCTTGGCGAGTGGTGAACTGTGCGCCCCCCTCATGGCTGCCTCGACGCCGGCATAACCCCTGCTGCCCTCCTGTTCTGCCCCTCCCATTCACAGCACGCAAAGGCCTTTCACGGCCGGACCAAACTCCGGCATGCCACTCGACCCCACGAACTTTTCTAATTTCTCTCTGCCGTGCAGCGTTCCCTTCTCCGGGCGTGGCCCGACCTCCGTGCGCCTTCTCTTGCCTTGCCCGGTCGCCCGTGCTCCCTGTTCCTGCTCTGGTCTGTCGCCCACGTGATCCTCTCGTCCCGTTTCTTCCCCTCCTGTCCCCGAAGCCCGCACGCCCCTCCCGGCGCACCTCGAACCTCCCAGCCTGCTTTGCCTCCTCCCCTCCCAGCCTTCCCTCCCCTCCCAGCCTTCCCTCCCTCAACGTCAGTGCGCCCCCTCGCCTGGTTGTACTGCACGCAGCGCCGCAGCAGCTCCCAGGCGAGGTCGAACTTGCCGCCCTGGCAGTAGATGTCGGCCAGCAGGAGCCAGCTCTTCTCCAGATCGTCGGCCTCGGCCACCGCCCAAGGGGCCTTGGCCAGGCGCTTCAGCTGCGTGCGCGCCTTGGGGATCTGCTTCAGGAGCATGTAGGCTTGCGCCACGGCCAGCAGGGCGGGGACGCTGTCCTTCTGCACACAGGGTGGGAAGCGGGCGTCGCGTCGGCGCGCCTTGGCCCTCGGCGTCAGCCCAGCCACCTGCCCGACCCTGCCAGCTGGCGCACCTCGGCCTGCGCCATCTCGATGAAGGTGCCCAGCGCCGCCTCCACGTTAGCCTTCTCCCTGGTGGCCAGCAGGCAGAGGCTCTGCAACAGTCGCAGCTGGGTCTGGCTGAAGGCCGAGAGCGGGCAGAACTCACGCAGCAGCTTCTCGGCAGTGCGCACACCGTGCTGCTCCGACTCCTTCCTGTCGGTGGAGCTGCGGGCGTCGGACGCAGGCCGCCAGCCTACCCGCTTGGTCCCCACCTGGCTTCCACCCAGAGGCCGCGGGCTCTCTCTGCCTTCCCCAGGGTCCCGCCCCTGTCCCCGCGGACCCTTACTTGCTCTCAGCCGCCAGGCTCTCGAAAGCCTCTCCACCCACAATCTCGTTGTCTGGGTTCAGGCAGATCTGCACCATGTAGTAGGTGGCACTCTGGCCCCAGGTGCTGTCCTTGCGCGCTTTATTTAGGAACTTCAAGGCTTCCTTGGGCTGCCCCATGTGCCTGTAATGGAGGGAACACCAAGAATCAGTCAGGGAAACTGAGGCCAAGAGAGTGCAGAGATACACAGGGGCGTCTCTATGAGTGTGCACAGAGCAGGGTCTGGATCACTGATCTCCCGGCTCCCTGTCCTGGGGACTGAATTTCTGCTCCCTTCCTGCTGAGCCGGAGCCTAGCCTGTCTGCTAGGGAAGGTCTCCTACACACAGTTGACCCTCAACACACCCACGCCCAACTCACCAGCAGTAGATACCTCTGCAGTAGTTGAACCCTGGGTCCAAAGTCACCCGGCTGGATCTCTTCTCAGCCAATTCAAAGAAGGCAGGAGCATCTTCAAGTCTGCCACTTCTTCGAAGCAGATTGATTAATTTATTCAATACCACAAAATTGTCTAAAATAAGAGAGCGGAAATCTCCAGGCTGTGATAGTCAACAGCTGTATCAGGCAGGGGTGCTGTGGCCTGGCAGGGTGAGAAGCGGGGTGTGTTGGGCCCCTAGGAGGAGCCAGGAGACACTGCCTATCTAAGCTGAGCGGGGACATTCCTGCAGCTCCACTGTTTCCACTGATCTCCAGTGTTGAATGAATAATAATTACTTAAAAATAGTAATAATAGCCGCCAACACTTACTTCAAAAAGTTCATGAAAAGATTTGTATTATCTTTCAATTCTGTTTTTCCACAAACTTTTTGAAGTACCCTCCTATAGCACTTATATTGTTCCTGGCACTAAGTTCTTTATCTATGTATTAACTACAGGATCAGGTAGATACTCTTATCATCCTTGTTTTACAGATGAGGACACTGGGACACAGAGAAATTAAGTAATTTGCCAAGGGTTACACAGCTTATAAGTGGCAAACCAGCATTAGACTCAGGCATCCCGGCTCCAGGACCCACATTCCTACACTGTGACCTACTGGGCCCACGGGCAGACTCTGCCATGGGCCTGCTAGGGCTCCAGCCTGAGTCTCAGGTCTGGCCCCTTTCCCAGTAAGAAGAGGTGGTTTTATGTTGTAGTGAATGAGAATGGACCTACACATTAGGGGAGAATTCCTAGTCCTCTCCAGGTGGCTGTGACCTTAGAAGGGGACTGTGTTGAGCGCCAGTGGCTGTGATTTGGGGAGAGACAGGCTGTCCTGGGTCCAGTGCCAAGTGCCTGAGACCAGGAACTGGCCCCTTGGACATGGGAAGGGCCGGCACGTTCCATTGGGTCTTTATCAGTTTCCTGCCTCTCTGGGAACAATCAGAGAGGAAGGGGCTTCCTCTGCCCAGTCAGGAAGGAGGGGAGAGGGCCCACCCTTCTCCGGGAGAGCAGACCTTGTGTGGTGGGAACTGATGTAGGCAGTCTCGATGTGCTGAATTACCTGGCGCTTTCTCCAGGACTTGGTGGTAAAGATTGACAGCCGCTTCATATTTCTGTTTTCTAAACATCAGGTCAGCCATCATCTATCAGAAAACACACAAGGCTCTGGAATTCCTGACAGATGCTTGCATGGGTGTGGGGGAGGTGGGGATGGGTGTGGGGAGGTGGGAGGGGGTGGTAGTAAGGAATGAAGGTAGAAAAGGACTTCCAAGTCATTCTTCCTAAGCCTTTGGAGAAGCTCTCATGGGAGAAGCCTGAGGGTCCCACAGGCTCCCACCCAGAAGGTGGGCGACTGCCCAAAGAGAGGGGCAAGGGGGCTGGGCTGAGGATGGAAGTGGGAAGGTAAGGCCAGGGGTAGAGACCAGCCTACAGAGCCAGCCCCTCCACCCATGTCTGAGAACTGCCATCTCCAGGCAGTAGAGGTAGAGGTGGGTTTGGCCTCTGCTCCTTGGATGACCCTTGAGGAGGTTTGGGTGATAGGGAGGAAAGAGGCAGGACTGGGGAGAGCTTCTCCACACACTTTATGGAGCCCCAGGAGCCTGTCCCACCCTTGCCTTCACCTACAGTGGGTGTGGTTTCCCTTGGAGTGAATCAACCTCACCCCTACCCCTTAGACCGGCCCAGAAGGTTGATGCTGCCCCCTGCTGGCCAGCCCACCCCTCTGGGCTGAAGGGCAGAGCAGGTGCAGTGTTAAGTCTTCTCTACCTGACAGCCCCTCAGGGGTGGGTCAGCGAGGAATCTGAGGTTATGGGGCTGAGAGGCAGCCTACATCTGGTCACAGGGACCCCAGGGAGGGTAGGGAGGAGGTCCCAGGGCCTCTTACCATGGAGGCAGTCTCATGGTACTGTTCAGTCTGTAGAAGGATGGCACACTGTTGCTCGCACAAATCCAGGTGCCCCTGGAGTAGGTAGAGCCGTGCCAGTTCCAGCACCACCTGGGACAAAGCCAATATAATAAACTAACCAGTGAACACCATGGGAAAACCCTGAGATCATCCTTGACAGCTCTTCTCTCATGCTATCAGCTCTGTTTTCAACTTATGTCTCAAATCCCTGGGGTTAATGTCTCTGGCCCTCACCTTCTCCCACCCAGTACTCCAGTCATATCATGTATCTTACTAACTAACCTCTGAAGCTGGGGCCTACCTAACCCATACTCATCCTTCAGCTTAGGCTCCAGCCTCACTCCTCTGAGTGCTCTGTGCCCCGGTCTCTGGGGCAGGTACCCTTCCTCTGAGTTCCTGTAGTGCCTGTTTCCACATGCAGGCATGGATTGCACTGCATTAGAACTACCTCTGCTCTGGTCTATACTCCCTTGCCCAAGGGAAATCTGTGGGCAGAGACCAGGTCTTGCTCCACTGTGTCTCTGGGCCTACCACAGTACCTGGCATATATTAGATGTCTGTTAAATGAGTGAATACAAAATGAATGAATGGATCTATTGCTAAGCACTTCATTTGTTCTCTCAGCAAGAACTCCAGCCAGTTCCCTCATCTGGAGTGACACCTCCTTCATGACTCTAAGCCTTTTCAGAAGTTTAGCCTGGGCTTCATGCCTAAAGAGCTCTGGCAGCTCCAGCCCTTGTCATCTGCCCACCTCCAAGAGGGACCTGAAAATGTCAGACTAACATGACTTTCGGCAACATCTTCCTCACTTCACCTTCCAAATGGCTGTTGAAAGCGAGCCTTCCCAGCCTTACTCCAAGGGCTGCAGCAGGTAAGGGCCCTGGGTCAGCTGGAGCAGGCTCCTCACTCCAGGGGCCACTGCTGGTTGCCCTCCCAAGACCCTCCATACCTGCAGCTCCACAGAGGGGGACAGGGAAGGAACTGGCCCTTGCACCTGGTTAAGGAGCTCAGCAAGGCATGGTGCCCCGAGAGAAAGGGCAGTGTCTTGTGTCGAGGGCCACCCACCTTATTGTCAATGGGAAAGTAAGAGACGGCATCCTTAAAAGATTGTACAGCCTTGGCATACTCCTTCTCTGCCAGGTAGTGCTCCCCAAACTGGATACAGATGGAGGCTGCCAGTTGCTTCTGGGAGGGGATCATTTCTGGTTGCTCCAGTGGAACCCGCTTCAGTATCCGAGACTGGAGGTCCAAAGCCTTGGGAAGCCAACAAAGCCCGGATCGGAAATCCAGACCCTGACATGCCAGTTCACAGAAAGTCCCAAGCTCTTATTGCAGAGCCAGCAGTGTTAGAAAGGGCATCTCCAGTGCCCTTGAGCAAACCTGGGTCACTCTGGACAGGCAAGGCCACTGGCTGAGTACATAGGAGGCAAGCTGGCAGTGCTCCTGAGGCAGGTGCTGAAGCAAAGGAGCAAACAAAACCCTCTATTGTACTTACCTGTTGACCTGCTTCCATCACAACTTGAGGTACTGTATCTAATTTGCTTTGGCTGCCCTACAGGCTAGAACAAGCACACAGTAGGGGCCCAACACAGGCTGTGTTTTGATGGATGCACTTGTTCTGAATATGTTGCCCTTCTGGGAATTTGAGGCAGCCCCCACAGATATCCACAACACAAAATGATCAGATGAGTTACCAGAGAGCATCAGGACAAGAGGAAACGACAATGCCAGGGTTAAGTTGCAGGAAGTGGGCAGGAATCAGCACTTGGCTCCCCAAGGACCAACCAGAGGAATGGGAATTCAGTGGTAAGCAAGGGAATAAATCATCTCAAGTATTAGAGAGTGGGCTCTCCCTCTATAACCACAGAATGCACCCTGGGAACAAGTGCAAGGCCACACCCCTTCCTTCTCCCCTGGGTGGAAAAGGTAATGAAGGCGGGACAGGAATGGTCAGGGCCTCTGGGATCAGGGGCAGCCCAGTGTGGAAAGAGCATGGGCCAGGACTGGCCAGACCTGGTTCAGATCTCAGCTTTACCACTTGCTAGTGCTGGACTTTGGGCACATTTCTAAACCTTTTGAGCCTTATTTGTTAGAAGGGAATGTCACAGTGCTTATATCAAAGTGCTACCTTAAGAATCAAATAAGAAAGCAAAAAGCCTAGTACAGAACCTAGTTTACAGCTTTCAGTGTATGGGAGCTATTGTCATTGTCATTATTCCTATCACCACCGTCATCCTTGAAGACAAAGGCACTCTCTTACTTCCTCCCTTCTTCAGCCGTCAGTCCGGGGCAGTCCAGTTCAGAGCACCTTGGTGCACCATCACTGGACAAACAAGGATGGGGGATGGAATGGAAGGTGGAGGTTAGAGGTGGAGCCGAGGTCCTCTTTCGAAGAAGAGGTCTGGGGTCTTCCAGACCTACAGCCTATCTTTCCTCCTCCTTCAGCCCCCATCAGGAAATGGCAGATAAAGAGCTTGAGTCTACTTGTCAATTACCTTGCTCAGAGTCTCCATCACATCTTCTTTTTTATGGCTCTTGTAAATCTTTGCCAGCAGAAGTAAGCACTTAACATCATTTATCATGGATGGGATGTCTTTGACTGATAAATGGAAAGTCAAATTAGTGCTCTCTGGCCCCTGGGAAGCTGGATTGGTGGGGAGGGTGGGGTTCAGGACCCCAGATAATGCAGGGTGGGGGGATGGGGGGTGAAGGGGTTTGTGGCGGGGGGTATGCTCACTCCAAACGCCAGCAGTGAGTTAGAATGCTCCCTCACCAAAGTCATGTTCCCGTGCCTGCTTCAAAACTTTTTCTGCTTTGTTGAACTTCTTTAACTTCAGGATGGGGGGTGAAGGGGTTTGTGGCGGGGGGTATGCTCACTCCAAACGCCAGCAGTGAGTTAGAATGCTCCCTCACCAAAGTCATGTTCCCGTGCCTGCTTCAAAACTTTTTCTGCTTTGTTGAACTTCTTTAACTTCAGGATGGGGGGTGAAGGGGTTTGTGGCGGGGGGTATGCTCACTCCAAACGCTAGCAGTGAGTTAGAATGCTCCCTCACCAAAGTCATGTTCCAGTGCCTGCTTCAAAACTTTTTCTGCTTTGTTGAACTTCTTTAACTTCAGGAGCAGTTCTGCCAGATCACAGCACAGAAGGTCCTGTCCACTAATCTTTTGGGCGGCCTCATAATAATTAATTGCCTTAGTGCAAACAGGAAATATTAGCCTCAGGTCTGGTTCTGCACTTGAGTGCCTGACACTATCAGGTGGTCCCCTCAGCAGCCACCACACTAGTGTGTCCCTCCAGAACATAGAAGCCTAAGATGAAAATGCCGTCAGCCCACTGGCACAGGGCTGAAGACTCAGCTTGAGCAGGTGTGGGCAGAGGTGGGGAGTTGCTGAGTTCTCCCCTTGGTACCCCATTCTCTCTTCCCATCCAGACCCCCAACTCAAGCACCCTCCTCCACCTTCCCTGCTGGGCTGGCCTTCCCCACTCCTTCCCACCACCACCCCAGCCCAGCCTGACCTTAGTGTACTGGTGGGTCTTCACATAAGCTTGCCCAATCCTGCTGACCAGGGAGGCGTCATGCGGGTTCTTTCTATAGGCCGTGTCATAGACCTCCAGGGCCTTCTCAGGCTGGTGGGGAAAGTGTCTTGAGATCTTTCTCTTCTCTCTCACTGAAGAAGTAAGATTGTGGGCCATTTGGCAAGGCTGCGAGGCCCCTCACTTACCTCCTGAATGTTCATGAAAGCATCGCCCAGTAGCAGGCTGGTGTGGGGGCCAGGCAGATGTTCACAGAGCTCACTGCAGGGGTAACCAAAATCTTATCTCAGGCCTGTGCGTCCCTCATATTCCTGAGTCCATCTCCTCTTCTTCCCCATGGATTATGGCTGACATTCATTCATTCATCAACATTTACTGAAAGGCCCACTGTGCATGAGGCACTGTGCTAGCTCCCTCAGTCAGGCTCCCTTCATCCGTCATCTGGCCCATGGCCAGAGCCTCCACCTGTTCCTCTTGCCTCTGTCCCATCCCTCCAGACCCCTCTTTAAAGGCAACCACACTGCCCTTTCTAAAACTCCAATCTGACCATGCCGCCCTATGTTTATTGGTGTCCTGCTCCTGGAGAGCCTCCCCTGTTCCCCCAGCAACCCCAACCCCCACCTGAAATTGCCTAGATGGAGTTTTGCTTGAAGAAAGGGACTGGGAAGGTGCCCCTGATGTCCCAACACCAAATCATATAGATGCAGTGGCTTGGGGCTTCAGATCCCTGCTCTCTTTCCTCAACCACTCCACACTGGTCACATCCCAGTCACTGACATTTCCTCAAGGACAGAGCAGAAGTGTTTCCATGGTTCCTTCACCGTCTATCCTGGGAGCAGGCCCACAGTCTCCCACCAGAATGTGAGCTATGCAAGGAGTCCCAGGGAGTGGGTCAGGGAGAGGGAGAAGGCGAGCAGGGCTCAGAGCTGATTCAGTTCCTCAGAACTCAAACGCACTCTGAGCATACATTCTGGAGTCCCAGGATGAAGAAATACAATCTAAAGGAAACATTCCCTAAGATACCATTGGAGAGGAAGTTGTCATTGTGCTGCCTGTGGGGCTTACCGGTAGCATCCGATGTAGAGGCGGCTGTCTTTGCGGGTCTGCAGGTAGATGCTGGCCATCTTCTCCTTAGCTTCCATGTAGCAGGGCTGCTTGGGTGTGATGTTTCTCAGCATACTCAGTGCCATGTCCACGTTGCCCTTGCTCAGGGCCAAATCCACGTTGGCAATAGTGATGCGGATCTCCTCTGATGTGCCACTAAACTCATTGATGGCGTCCTGCATGACCTTGGTGGCCTCATGCTAAAACACGGGAACCAAACAGACCCTCTGTTTGGCGTCATCCACTGCAGGTGGCCTGACGACACTTAAAACCTCTTCTGGGAAACTGATAATAATCCCCCTTCCCTCTCCTGCCCTGGGAGGGTAATGAAATGCAGAGACAGAGCTGGGCTCAGCCATAAGCAGCCCGGCTACAAAGAAGCCAAAGATAAGATGGACTGCATCCATCTGCAGAGCAGCTTTGGATGCAGAAAGGAAAAAGTCTCCTTTAAAGTCCAGGGCCACTGTTCTGGAAGATGCGGGAAGATGCCGGGCTAGCGTGGGGTACAGGAATCCCTGACTGTAAGAACCTGCCTGTTCTTAGCACCTCAAAGTTCTCTGGCAATTTCCTTCTATGCAAGACCTATGGACACATCTTGTACTTTCCTACTTTGGGCCAAAAATATTTTAATGCTGTAGTATTCAGCACATGAAAGTCTATTTGAATTATATATTCATTAAATTCGTACCCTTAATTATTTTAACAAAGTTACTCTTTGCCCATTTTGGTGCTTTTTGCCTTGAATTCAGCCTTCCCAGACATTATGGCTCAAGCTCTGCTTTCTGATTATCTGGTGTGCTTGTACCATATTTTTACTTTTGTTCTGGCTCCCTTGGTTTTTGGGTATAGACAGTAGGGTTCCACTGTTTGTTTGTTTTACCACTGTGAAATGTCTTTTTGATTTAATAAGTACACTTATTTCATTTCATTATCACAGACATGTGTTCTCGAGCTTTTTGTCAACTTGTTTTGTTTTCACTCATACATGCTGATTGTGGTTTGCTTCATTTCTGCCTTTGATATGGGGCCCCCGCTGTCTTTTGTCCCTAACTCTTGATTAATTTGGTGGAGATAGTCTTGTCTCTTTTTAATTCTACTGATGGTCATCTTTCTATCCTGAAATATTGTGTGTTAACTTTTATTTCAGACTCTCCCCTACGGAGATGGAGAAAATTAGCATGCTGGTGTTACTTGCCACCTTCCCTTGCCACCCCTTTCCTCCCCTGAACTATTTCATGCGATATCATGGTGAAATTCTTGTTATTTTAACTTTAATAGCTTTTATTTTAAGAATTTAGCAATTATACTAGCTTAGAGTCAAAATACCATAGTTATTTAAATATAATTCTATTTCAATTTATTTAATTTGTTTTATGCTTAACTGAATTTAGTTCTGTCCTATTATAACTCAAAATTTTTCCCATTCATGAAAACTTCATTTTATTTCATGCTTTAGTTGGCTGGATTATAGCTACAAGTAGACTTTTCAGAAAAGTTTAGTTAACACTATAATTCTTGAGTTATTCCATTATTTTAGAGTGTCCTTTATTGCTTTTACACATAAAAGATATCCTAAGGGACATCCTTCTCTCCTGATTGCTTGGAAATGTCGTCCTATTGTCTTCTTGATTTCAGCATTGTTGAGTAAAAGCCGGAGGGCATGTTGATTTGTTTTTCATTATGGGTGACAGGCTCTCTACCTAGATGCTGGCAGGAGCCTTCATTGGCTTGGTGAATCCTTGATTCCTATAACTTCATTAGGATATTACTATTAGGTTATTTCTCGGTCTTAATATTTTACTACTATTTCTCTCACACATAGCGCCTAAGTTGCAGATTCATATCTTCCCTAAAGGAATTTTTCTCCTATTCGTCTTTGATGTTTTTTCTGTTCCGATTCTTCTCTCTTCTTTAGGACTATTCATTATGCCTTTGTTGTATACCTATAATCCGTCCTTCTTATTCACCATCCTCTCAAATCACTTCAATCGTTTTCCTGGTTTTCCTCCACCCCTTTCCTTCAGTCAGAGAGCCTCAGCAAAGTCTGGGCTCCTTCTACTGCTCCTCGTGGGATTATAATTTTATAATGGTACCATTGTTTCTGTGATTAATTTCTTTAACTCTGCCTGCTTAATTTTTGTTTTTCCCTTTTTTACTAGGACCGCTTTGTTGATCTCTTGTGCTCTACTTTGAGCTTGTTTTACAAGATTCCATGTTCTTTTTATTTTTACTGAGTGCAGAAAAATTGAAAAAACAATTTCATCTATTTTTTATAATGTTTTTTCTCTCAAAGTGTAATCTTCCCTTATCTTTTGCTTATTATTTCATTTCTCTTCCCTTTCCCTCCCTTCCTCTTCATTTCCTTTCTTCTTCTCTTCTCGTTTCCTTTCTCTCCCTTCTTTCTTCTTTTGTCCCCTTCCTCCCTTTCTTCCTCCCTCCCCACCACTCTCCTTCCTTCCTTCCTTCCTTCCTTCCTTCCTTCCTTCCTTCCTTCCTTCCTTCCTCTTCTTGCTTGTAACCACCTATAATTCCATGTTAGGCTCCTTCCGATCACTGCTCCTCATCTAATGGCAACAGCTCCATCTAACCCTGCCCCTTTCTCAAGAACTAGGCTGGGAAGACAGAGTGACCGGCACATCTGCTCTAGAAGCACATTTCCCCTTAGCTTTCTGTGCGTCCTCCCTTTGGGGGTAGCCCTTGCGGAAACCTGGGGTCAAGATGGCGCCCCTTGGCTCACACTGAAGGACACAGCTCACAAATCTGTTATCTTGGCTGAGCAAAACTGATTTTCAGGCTATTTCCCTCCGGCCCTCTGCTACATAGGAAGGAGTCCAAGGCAGACAAAAACAAGGAGACATTTCAGTGGGAAATCCTGGTTCGGCAGTCCTGTCCTTCTATGGGGTTGATCTGAGTTCCTCTAGGAATGTCCCTACTTTTCCTGTGGCTTAACCACATCACATCCCCAGTTCATAAAGTTCCGAGCAAATGCAGGCACCTCAGGCGTTCCACTCACTGTACCCTGCTTTCTCTCTCTCCCACCAGTGGTAACTTCTGAAGGACAGGGTCTCGTCGGCTTGTTCTCCTTTATCCCCAGCTCCTATCGCAGTGCCTGGCATACAGTAGAGGTCCTCAATTAACTATCAGCTGAATGAATGACTGGATGACTCAACTATTCTTGGGTGTGGCTGTTGCCTAATTCTGTTATAGATGGAAATTCCTTCTCTAGTTTTAATTCTTTTGCCCCTTTTGGCAGATTTAAGGAAGGGAAGTAAAATAAACATGCTTCCACAATCCCATTTTTTTTTTCCTTTTTTTTTGTCTTTTTTTGTGTCCGGCAACGGATCACAACCCTCAGTGTCGCACCCGCACCTCGCTCAGCCAGTGAGCGGGAACCGGTCTGTATGTGGGATCCGAACCCTCGGCAGGAGCGCCGCCGCGCTCGCAAGCGGTGCACTATAGCAGTGTGCCACCGGGCCGACCCTCACAATCCCATTTTTGACCAGAAGGCAATTTTTACCTTTAAGGAGAAAAGGCCTTATGGGCTAGATCCCCCTGTACACTAAGACCATCACAGGAGAAGCCTCGAGTCACAAGTATAGGAGGACAACAGAGATGGTCCCAGACAAACCCCTGCCCATGAGCTGGTGAGGCCAAAGGCCAGTGAGGTCAAGGGAGCATGCAGAGTCCAGCTCCCCCATGCTTGAGTTCCCCACTGTTCCCATGTACCAGCTGAGGATGCCCAGGGGCTTCCTTCCTCTGCCCACCCAGACCTTCCAAGGCCTCATACAGTTGAGCAGGTTGTGCAGGTCATGCACTGCAAAACTCCAAGGGGAGGGCTTCCAGATGGTAGAATAGACGTTCCTCAGTGGCACTCTCTCCCACGAATCAACTAATTTACAACTATTAAAAAACAACAACAGCCAAACTGGGGCCGTTAGAGCTCAGGGGAAGAGTAGAAAGGACCTATGGAGTGCATGAAGGCAGGAGAAGCCACGATGAGAGAAAGAAAGGATTGCTCCCACCATTTCAAATTCCAGCCTCCTCAAGGCTGGAGTTGCTGAGTGTACAGAGCAAGAGCAGGCAAAAGCCACAGCTGTGCCCTTTGTATGAAGTTGCTTGGAGATGGCAGGGGAGAAGAGGGCCTTGGTGGCCCCCAGGCCAGCAAGACCACTGACAGTGTTCCCATGGACCCACATAGGAGTGAGGAGCCACAGACAACTGAAAAAAGGAGCCATTCAGAGGCCGGTGAGTCATCATGCATGGCCCGTCCCATGGGAAGTACTTGGAGTATGGGCGGTGGGGGAGATGGGCACACTGGGGAACATTAGGGAACAGTATGGACAGCTGATCTGCCCTCCAATCAGTGTACAACCACTCAGAGGAGACTGGTCAGGAATACAGAACTGTGATGGGATGCAGTTTACTGAAAAGTCTCAGGCCCAGACCAGAGTTTCCACACAACCCAGGTGCACCGGAACTCATAAGACCCAGAAGTACAAAGCCAACCATTAAAACCTGAGCTGCACAAAAACCTGAGCTTCCCAACGGAATCAGCATCAAAGCAGCAATTTAGCTCAACTAATCAAGTGCTGGTCCCCACAGGAAGTTCCCCCATTTTAGAAGTAAGTAAAGGACAACAAATTAGTTCCAGTGCAGAGTTTAAGTGGTAGGAACAGTAAATAATCCAACACAGAACTGAAAGAAAAAACAAAATAGCCACAGACCAGAGACAAAGTTTGATATTAACTAGTAAAGGTCTAACACCACCAAAGAACACCTATAAAACCTAGAAGGACCAGAAGCCCTATGGGCTCCCAAGCCAGGGCGGTGAGGGGCCAAGAGCCTTGGCCACGTCCCTCCAACACCTGCAACCAGCCCAGGGATGACCATCAAACCACCACTGTAAGCCCTTTGGTCTCCCAAGCTGGGGCAGTTGGGGGCCAAGGGCTTCAGCCACACCCCTCTGACATCTGTATTCAGCCCAGCAATGACCAAGCCACTGTCGGAAGCGCCCTTGTCTCCCCTGCAGAAATCAGGAGGATGCCATGGGCCTCAACCACAGCCTCCTTCCTTTCTCCTTCTCCCACCATCTTTCATTCCCCCTTTCCCTTTCCCCTTCCCCCAACTGCTCTGCAACAACATCTTAGAATGTAAATAAATAATAATATTAATAAATAAATAAAACAAAACAAAAACTCCAAGGGGACATAGTTTATTATAAATATTATGGTGTGATTGGCAGCTGCTGGAGCTGTGCAATGCCCAACCCGCACAACCACTGGTAGTGGCCCTGATAGGCCTGTGTGCTCTGCCTCCCTGAGAGCCTCATGGGGACACTGAGGTAGGCAGGGCCAGATCCTGCAGGACACAGTAGAAGCCTTTTAGGCAGGGGAGAGACACACTTCCAAATGAATAAGGGTTCAAATAAAAGCACAAGTAAACATCAGGCAGAATCAAAAAGCCTGGTTCCCAGGCCTACCCCAAGCCTCCAGCATGCCCCAGTCCCAAGAAAAGAGTGCACGGCATTTCTTACCAGCTCCCCGTTCAGCCGGAGGGCATCTACCAATTCCAGTAAGATGGAGACCCGCTCGCTGGGTCGCACAGAGGGCCCACGGAACTTCTTGCCTTTTTCCATCTTCAGAGTTGGCAATTTCATGATCATTTTCAGTGTCTTTATGGCCTCTGGGTAGTCTCCAGACTTGTTGAGGGCCCTGGCTTTGATGAAGTGATAGAGGGGGTGGTCTCGGACCTAGTAGGAGCACAGCAAGCGTGGGGCTCCAGTTGACCGCTGCTGCTGCTGCTCACAGCCACTGGGTTGGAAAAAGTCATGGGAGCCCACCGAGCCTGCCTCTGCCTTTGGAACAGCAAAGGGGCTGAGAGACGCAGGTGGCCCCTGGGGCTACTCTCCCAAGGCAAGTGGGGGCTGCAGCTAGCTGGGTTTTGAGATGCTGAGCAGGTGACAGGGCACAGAGGACCCCCACCTGAAAGTTGTGGCTGACGCCCAGCTCTAAGCAGTGAGAGCACATGGCAAAGTTGCCCTGAGCCAGGTAGATCTGGGACATGAGGAGGTGGGCATCCGCAGAGGTGGGGTCCAGCTCCAGGCAACGCTGCAGGGTGCTTTGTGCATTCTCTAGCTCTCCTAGAAATCATAAACAGACTTCTACACTCAGGAATTCTCGGTGACTTCTGAGACCCAGTATGTAAAGGCAGAATGAATTTTACATGTCCTGTTACCCAGAGAGACCCAAGTTGGACATTTTACCCAATTCTGTTCTGCTTCCCTCAGAGGTCGCCTCCTAAAATGAAAACTACATAGTTTTTGCCCAGACAAAAGCCAGTAGAATTAAACCTCAGTGTCACACCCTTCGTGCCTCTGTAACCCTCAGGGAGAGGGCTAAGTCACTTCACTGCTCCATCTGGAAGCTCAGGGGAGCACTGTAAATCTCAATTCCCACATCTAAGCATAGAACAAAACCTAATAATAACAGCAACTTATGAAGCACCTGCTCTATGTTCAACACATGCAAAACACTTTAGAAAGTCTTATTTAATACCTGCCCAGCCCAGCAGGATTGATATTATTATTCCTATCTTTTAGATATGGGACATAGGGTTCCAATGATATAAGCCACTCAGCTTGGAAGGGACAAAGTCGGCATTTAAATTCAGGCCCATCAGATTCCTGAGCCTCAGCTCTGAATCTCCTGGCACTAGGGGACTAAGGGGTCTACCTGCAGCCAGGCTGGTGCTTACAGGTAGTAGTGGCAACCTAGGGGGTAGGTGTGGAGAGTTGGTAGGGGAGCCTTCCTCCCTCTGCAGTCAGGTCCCTCAACAGCCCTTGCTTGGGGTCCATAACCTGGTAGGTGAGGAGCACCTGCTCCTGGGTCCCAAACTCCCTGCTTCGTCCCTGTGCACTGAGGAAATATGAAGAGGTCACCATGGCAACCTAAGCAGCTGGAGACCTTGGTTTGGCTCCAAACCTGCTAGCAGCTGCCAGCACCTCTGGGAGAACCCTCCTGCCCTAGCCTTGTACCCAGGAGAACTTGAAGCTGTGGGTAAATCCAGATGAACACAGGGAAGATGGAGGTTGAAGACAGGGGAGCTCTTAGCAGACTGCATCCCCTGCAATGCAGTGCCGGAAGACAGACACGGCCATAGAATGCTGGATCTACTGGAAACCCCCAGGACACCAGAGATCGGCCTGGTTTTCAGGCAGAAGGGATGGGGCAAAAGTGTGCAGGGAGAGAGTACTTTAGGGAAGGGCTCTGTGTCAGAGAGGACAACAGGGTACCCATGGAGGGTTCTCCTTCTCTTTCCCTTCCTCCAGGGCCTGGGCCTTGAGATGGGAGATGCTGGAAGGGCACTGCTCTGGCTTCTGGAGGCCCTGAAAGACTGATGTTGTACAAGGTCTCACCTCTCCATAAGGCCTTTCCTGACAACCTTTTTAAAACTGCAACCCCACCACCCCCGCTTCCCCTCCCTGCTTTAGTTCCGTAGAATTATCACATTCTAACAAACAAAGTGACATGCTTAGTTGTTAGTCTATCCCCCTAACTAGAATACAAGCTCCATGAGAGAAGTTTTGCTTATTTTGAGTACCACTGTATCCCAGGAGAAGTTCAGTAAGTATTACCTGCACAGGGTAAGTAAGTAATCCACAAAAGACCTGGGTGGGAGAGATGCCTGCTGGCAAGGGACGTCAGGAAGGTTACAGGGGGATCGGGGGCTGGAAAGAGGAGGCAGGCCTGGTGAGGAGGCATGTGTGCACGTGTGCCAGTGTGTGTGTAAAGTATTCCAGGCAGGGGGCCTGTGGACACAAACCAGGGGGCAGAAACTTCACCAGGTATCTGAACAGATGAATAGGTATGAGAAGATGCAAGGTCCCACCTGGCCACGGGGATCCACCGGCTAACCTGAGAGATACTTGACCTGAGCCATCACATACAGGGGGTCCATCAGAGCTGGTGCTGCTTTGACTACAGGACTCAAGATCATGGTGACTTGTTTAAGAAGTGGAGACACGATCTGGCCTGGTGACCGGGGCTGTAAGAACACGGGTGGCTGGCTGGATGGTTTGCCCCATTCTAAGAGAGACTCCCACAGCTCTCAGAAAACACTCTTAGTGAAAGAATTTTACTTTATTGTGCACTTATTTATTATGCACTCTGTATCCTCTAGTGCTAGAGTACAAGCTCCAAAGAATGGGGACTTTGTGTTGTCCACTGTTGTGTCCTTGGTACCTAGAATGGTGTCTGGCATGCAGTAATGCATTCAATGCATATTTGTTGAATGACTCATTACAAGGCACTGGGGAGCTATTTAGATGTGTAAAAATATGATCCTTGCCCACAAGGAACCTTGACTGGCTTGGAAAGCAGGACAAAGATGTAAAGACCAACATGCTTCTTAGGAGGCTTCTGAGAAAAAGGGAGCCACATTATTGTCTAGGATAAAGGCAGGGGCATGGGAGTGCCCTGCTCCTCCAAGTGTGGTCCATGGACCAGCAGCATCAGCATCCCCTGGGAGCTTGTTCGAGATGCCAGTCTTTGGGCCCCACCTACAGAGTCAGAATCTGCAACAGAACGACCTCCCAGGAGATTCGTTTGCTGCATGCTCAAGTTTGAAAAGCACTGGGCTCTCTGACCTCCCAAGGCTCTGACCAGCCAAGTGACTGTCCAGGTAAGGTCCCTGCCTCTGTCCTTCAGGTAGGCCACATCTATACCTGTACTCCAGACCCCCGCCATGAAGATGGGCCTTCCCCTAACCTGCTTGGGGCAGTAGAACAAGTACTCCTTGGCAATGCAGACCAGGAAGTGGGGGTCCAGCTTTTCAAAGTACTCAGGGCCCAGGGGGAGGCCCTGCATGCTGGAGAAGTGCAGCTCCACTGCCTCCCTCAGGAGCGCTGTGGCCTCCTGTTCCCCCTTGTGCTTCTTAGATGCCAGAAGGGCTTGGAGGAAAGCCAGCACCTGTAGAAGAGAGTCCCGAGCTTCAGAGCCAGTGCCAGCCTGGGCAGAGTTGGTAGGCAAGGGCAAAGTGGAGAGGGCAAAGTGGAGGCCCAGGCCATTTTGGCTGTTTTCTATTGGAAAGTAGGGTGAGAGGAGGGAGGGGGACACAATCCTGGAGTACGTCAGACCACCAGGGAGCTCTGACCTCAGACTTCCCCAAGGACTGCTGCACCTCCTTTAGGAATTCCAGCTGGTGCTCAGCCTCCTCCAGGTGGCCTTCTAAGATCTCGCACCAGATGATCCCTGTAAATGGGACAGAACAGAGATGAGCAGCCAGCACCCAAGCAGAGCCAGCAGTCCATCAGGTCATGGAGCAGGCATGAGACAGTGGAAGGAAAGGTTCACAGGGCAGGGGATCTTTTCCAAAATCTTCACAAACATGAAGAGAATACATGCTCATGGCAAAGAATTCAGATCATAAGGCAATATAGAAAACCATCGCTAGCTCATGCTCTGTCTTTAACAATGTCTCTCTCTTGAAATAAACACTAATAACAATTTGGGGTATATTCCTTCAAACATTTTTCTAAGTATTCATGTTATTAATACAGACACAACTCAAACATATATTTATATGTACACATATTAGCATACCAATGGGTTTAAAAACCACACACACAAAAGGAATCAAATCTCACATACACCATCCTACAACTTGTTTTTTCCACCTTATAGATGATAGACATATTTTCCCATCACTTCATACAAATCCACCCCATTCTCTTTAATGACAACATAATATTCCACTGTGGAGGTAACCATTTATTTAACTGTTGCCATATTTAAGAACATCTCATTTCACATTTAGTTTGTTTTCAATGTTTAAATATTACAATGCCATGGTCAACATTTCTCTATGTTCAAATTCCAGAAGTAGATGGGTCAAAGGGCATGTATATTTAAAATGTCAATAGATAAGGCCAACTTGCCCTCCAAAGATATTTGAATTTATATTACTGCCAAGAACTTAAAAGTGTCCTTTCCCCACAACCTCAAACATAATTTTAATCTTTGCTAGTCTAAAAAGTGAAAAGTAACTAGTTTTAATTCACATTTCTTTTATTATTAGGGAGAATTAACATCTTTTCATATTTTTTTTTTTTTTTGGTGGCTGTCCAGTACAGGGATTGAACCCTGGACCTTGGTGTTATCGGCACCACACTCTAACCAACTAAGCTAACTGGCCAGCCCCTTTTCATATTTTAATGGCATTTCCTTTTCCACTGTGAATGTCCTGTTCATAGCCTGCCTGTTTTAATTTGGGGTGATTTCTCTTTCTATATTGAGATTATTAACCTGTTAATAATGTTTAATAATGTTTAATGCAGAGATTTTCTGTTAATTTGCCATTTATCTTTTAACTATTTTTACAGTATCTTTTTTTGCCATTTTGTAGTTTTAAATTTTTATACAGTCAAATAAGTAAAATATTTTTCTTTACAGCTTCTGAGTTTGCAATCAGGCTTAGAATCCCATGGGAAACCCAAGGCTCATTTAATTTTTATGTTTAAATACTTAATTCCACTGGAATTTATTTTTGAGTATGGTGTGACATGGGGACTTGCTTTTATTTTTCTTATAATGGCTAGTCAGGTGTCCAAACAGGAGTTATTGAAGAACGTATCAATTTGAAATAAGGCCTGCTATGTCCCATTTATCTACTTGTTTATTCCAGCCAGTGCTAATCTCAAGCTGACTTGATTACTGTGGTTTTGTATTATGTTTTGATGTTGAGAGGACAATTCTCCTCTGTTCCTACTATTCTTTCTTTTACAGATATTTCTTGGCTATTTTGGCATATTTATTCCTGATTGTCTTCCTAATCACCATCTTGGTTTTCATCCCACTATTTGGCCTGTCCACAGAATTTCTTAATTTGTAATGATGTTTTTAATTTTCAGCAACTCTTTCTTGTTCTCTGTACTTTTTCACAGTAGCATGCTCTTTACTTATTGACATAATAGCCTCTCCAAACACAGACTGTGTTTTAGGGGGAAAAAGTATTTTCTACATATGGCCTTAACTTCATTCTTCAAAGGGCTTTGCGTGCTCCACTCGGCCCCTCTTTTGGACTGCGAGCAGGTTGATAAATGAAGGACTAGATTGATGAGTATTAGCCGCCAGGTAGATTTCCCAAATTGTTAAGGCCACTGATTTTCCCAGACAGGCCAGATAAGATGGTGACTCTGGGACACATGAGTGAGCTTGGCTCGGCCTGGGGTGACGAGACAGACATTCTGACCGGTGGACTTCCCTCTTGATGATCACTGGGGCTGTCCCTTGAATGAGGAAGTGAGAAAGGACTCAGTCTGGTGGAGGAATGTCTTAGGGGATTTTGCCTATGTGCCAAACAGCCCAGTCTTCTTGTCCTTCATGTCCCTGGTAACAGTGGGAACTCATCAGGAGCTCTGCTCTTCTCCCTCCTGCCCCAGTGCCCAGTAAGAGCCTCCTGGAGTCTAGTCTCTGGTCTGTGCACAGTTCCAATAATCCTCCCATTATCTTGTGCACTGCTCCACAGTATGCTTTTATACTCAGCCTCTGGTGACTTAAGCTTGTGTTTTCAGTTCTTGTTTTTCCTGGAGCTCTTTAGGGAAAGTTGGTATACTCACTTCTTTAGCTGACCATCTCTGCCTACACTGGCATATGGGTTACTAGATCTGCTTGGAATTTCCTTACATCTTCTAGAAATGTGAAGTTTCTCAAAGTTTCTGGTCCACTGAAGGCAACTTTCTCTCTTTCCAGGGCTGCAATGGACTCATTATCTTTTTAAAATGTCTTTTATTATTTTTATGGGATTTGGGGAAGGAGGAGAAGCATGGATCTGAGGGGTCAGCCAGAAGTCAAGATCACCTCCTCTGGCAACTGCACTGTGCAGATGAGGAGCCTGGAGTCTGGAGAGGAGAAGTGACTTGCTCCAAACATACAGCTCCTCAGAGCCAGGGCAAGAGCCAGCCTGCCCAGAGCCCAGCTTCCTTAACCCAAACTAAACACTGCCAGTTCAGAATTCACCAGAGACCATGGATTTGGGAGCATTTAACAAATGTGTAAAATGAAAATGGGGCTCTGGAAAATTCATTTGACCTTTATAGAAAGGATGAAAAAAAGCATCTGAACAGACAGGGAAGTAAAACTCTCAAAATTACTCTCTCTGGTGTCCTTCCAGCTCAGGGACCTGCACAGGATGATCTACAGAGGTGAGTCTGGAGGCTCCGTGTGGGGGCGCTGGTGAGTAGAACTGTCTCCAATACTGGTCTGTGGGGCCTGAGCAGAGGCAGGGCCCACCGAATGAGAGGGTCAGGCTGCCAGTCTTGTGGGGAGTCAAGAGTGTGGACACTGGGGTTTGAGTAGATCAGAGTGGCTTTGATCACACTTCTGAGCATTCCTGTGCTTCTTCATCTACACTTGAGGGTTCACAGAAAGGCACTACACCCCCAAGCTCACACACCCACTGGGGAGAATCCTCCCCTGCCCCTCTCTTCTGGACCCATGGAGGCCAGCCTCTTTGGCTCCCAACACCCACCTTCCACCCACCCTGCCCAGCCTGCATAGACCTGTCAAGCCGGCCACGCTGTTCCCGTCCAGTTTCATAGCCTCTGAGTACCAAAACAATGCCTCCTTCACTTGGTTCTGCAGGATGAAGAGATAGCCCAGTTCTGCGGCCACACGGGCACAGGATGGTGTGGCCATGAAGGTGCGCTCAATGAAGCTACACACTTGCCGTAGAATTGTCTGGTGTCTCCAGCACTGCAAGGAACAGGCGTATGGGAAAGGGAGACCAGTCAGTCCAGCCTGTCTCAGCAAGGCCAAGTCAGTAATGGGGGACAATTTGGCAGGGCTGCATAGCCTCAGGAGAGCACAAGAGGTACCCTGTGTCTAGGTAGCTGGATCTGTGGAGCTGTCTACATTTGTGGAACCTGCCTCCAGCCACAGGTCCTCTGAGGGACTCAACTCCTGTTTGGCCACAAGAGGTTTTTCAAAAAGTGAAGCTGGGTGAAAGAAGCCCTTGACGTCCAGTGATGGGAAGTAGCCCTGAAGGCTGTGACTAGCATGTTCCCTGCCATGTGTGAAGAACAAGGCAGAGAGAATCTGACACACACGTGGAGGGAAAGATGGTGTCCTGGTGGTGTTCAGCTTCACAGTTCTGGTCCCTGAGGCCCCCGAGCTGCCCTCATTCTTACAGCTTTTCCTTCTAGTAAATCTTGCTTGGGGGCTGAAGGGTCTGACAGAGACACGATTTGGCAACCTGTTGTATCTGAACCTTCCCTGATGTCAGAAAGGCCTAGGCAGACCAGCCTTCCCAAGTCACTTCCCCGAAAAAGAATACAGGAGCCAGGCACCTAGCACCTGAGCCAGAGCTGGGCTGCACAACAGCTGTGATACCTCCCTCTCCCCACGCAAGGTGCTACCTGCTCTAAAAGTGCTTTCAGACCCCATCTCCCTGATTTTCATAGCATCTCTGAGGGACACTTTGGTCAAGGGTACAAAGCCCACATGTCACAGTTAGCCAGAGGCAGGCAGGGGCCGTAGGGTGTGGGCCTCAAGCCTGAGCGGCCAAATTTGAGCCAAAGGGAGCGGGGCGGGCGGCTCAAGGAGCTTCCTGGGGAGCACAGGTCTCCTCTGAGGAAAGCAGAGAGAAGTACCATTTGTGAGAACAGGAAAGAAGCTTCTTACCAGTCTGCTAATCACAAGAACTTTTTTAAGATGGAGGCTTGGATTTTGGGGCTCTCTCATCTCTAGTGCTGTAATCAGATTTCTAACATGACCAGCAGCCTGCAGGGACAAAACCGATAACGTTAAAGGCAACAGACAAAACCAGAGTTGGATAGTGGTTCTCAAGCCTGGCTGCACACTAGCATCAGCTGGGAGATTTAAAAAATACCCATGCTCAGGCATCACTCCCAGAGATTCAGATGTAGCTGGAGTGGGGTGGCCCAGGCATGAGTATTATTTCAAAGCCCCATAGATGAAGCTTTTTGGAACTTTATCCACCCAACAGCTGGCACTGCCCCTGTGTTCCTGAGCTTGTGAAGAGAAACTGCCCTTTTCAGAGCCACCCAGGCAGAGCCAGGAGGAACCCTCGCTGTGTCCATACCACAGCCCGCCAGGCCAGTGGCAAACCACCTGTGCTGGCCCGGGAGCCATGCTCCATTTTGACATGAGTCACCACATTGGTGCCTCTGTGTCATTCCAGTGAACCCTCCCAGCAGCCTGTAAGTCAGTGTAACTCTCCAAACTTTCCAGTACAGCAAATGAAGGGGCAGAAAGGTTAGGCAATTTGTCTGAGGTAATCCAACCAGCTAGGTGACTGACTGATTCCAAAGCTTGGGTTCTTTCCAATTGGCCCTTCTGCCTACTCCCCACCCAGAAGTACGGACTTCTTAGTTCCCAAATGCAAAAAAGTGCCAAAAGATGGGGGGGGCCAGGATGGTGGGGGCCACTCTGCTCAGTAAGTGAGAGCAAGATTAGAACTGAGCAGCCAGGCTGGAGTGAGGGGTAGGACCCAGGATTTGAGGTGGGAGTAGAGAAGGGTAGAGAAGTTGAAATTAACTCTCAGGCCAAGCCCCAAGGAGGCCTGCCCAGGGTTCTGGGGTCACAGGGAGCTGAGGATATGCCTGTTTTCTAGTTCCTACCCAGAGACAGGGCTGGGGCCCTTTTCAAGGGTTCCTCTCCTATGGACTGTCCCCTCCATCTCACCCCACCCCACAAAGCCCACAATCTCAGAGCTGTGCAGAAAATATCAGAAACTTCCTCTTCCCATCATGACCGCTCAGAGACTCTTGATTTGCCATATTCTCCAGAAAGGCAATGTATTTTGTTTATTTAAAAGGCAGTGTTTTGGTTAAAAACATTTTGAAAAGAAGAACCTGTCTGGACATTGAGGTTTCATTAAGAATTCTAGGTATTTCTGACTTCATTTGAGGGCTATTTTAGGTTTCTTTGGAAAACTACAAGACTCAGGAACAAGTTTGGGGCCTGGTACTACCTGGCCAACGGTCTGGGCAGTTCGAACCATTCCCTAAAAAAATGGCATTTCCTGAATTTTGAAACACTACCATGACTTCTACTATCAGTTAACATTGATGGAATTATTGTAGTGTGCCAGGCACTGCTCCACTTTCCCACTTCTCATCTCATTTAGTCCTCACAGCTGTGCAGAATTATGTACGTTTTACAAATGAGGAGCTCGAGGCTTGTCCAGGTGGAGACACCTGCCCAGGCTCCCACAGGTAGCATGTGGCAGAGCCACTGTCAGCCTCACTGCCTGATGCTGCCTGGCTCTTGAGCTGTGCTCCCCAAAGAGCCAAACAGAGCAGATCTCCTTGGCAGGGAATATGGGGGTGGGGAGGGAAGGAAGCTGAAATCTAGGGGGCACCCTCCAAGGCCTTTGAGTTGGGGGGCACAGGTTATGAGGGCTTCCTCATTGCCTCGGTTCCAAGGCTCAACTTCTGAGTCTTGAAAGAACTTACTGTGGTTATGTTTCCTTCTCTTGCAAGCTCATGCATAGCTAGAATTTGGCAGGCATCAATATTGCTTTCATCTTTTTCTAAGATTCTGAAATAGGAAGAGGAACCACATGAATTAAGAGTATTGATAGGCAAGGCTAGGGTTGACAACTTCTGATAGTCTTTTAATATCCATTCTCCTCTTCTTTTTTTTTTAATAGCGGAACTCCCAAAGTAGCCAGGCACATGGATACCCAGAAGAAAGACTACATTTCCCAGCTTTCCTTTGCAATGTAGGGGTGGCCATGTGACTAAGTCTGGCCAACAGGATATAAGAGAAAGTGATGAGTGTTATATCCAGCTGTACTCTAACAGCAGGCCTTCCTTTTCTGCTCTTCCCTCCTTCCTGCTGTCTGGAGTGTGGACTTATAAGTAACGTCCTGGGACTGGCTGAACAACAGAACAAAAGGGGCCTGGGACCCCATAGTTAAGCTGCCAACCCAGCTCTGAACCACCACACAAACTTTTACCTGAGAGAGGAATAACCTTTAGTCATATATTTTGGGGTGTTTTTGTTACAGAAACCTATTCATATCCCAACTAACTTGACATGACCATGTACCATGGTCTGGGGGTAGCCAGAAAGGTGCTTGGCGGGCAGTCTGTGACTATAAGATGGAAAGGGGACTGTGGTTTCAACTGCATGTCATTGTGAAGATGCAGCTTCTCATCATACTATGGGGTTTTCAATAGTCTGTTTCTTTATAGGAAACACCATATTTTTCAGCCTGGTCAGGGAATGACCTTTTACTTAACATACAAAATTCTGACATGATTAAGGCACAATCAACGTTCAAAGAGTTCTAAACATTTCTGATGATTCTGAAGGCACTGTGAACCTCATACATTTGAAAATTAAAAACAAGAAAACAAAAACAAAATAAACACATACATTTTAAATAACTTAAGGACCAAAGAAGAATCAGAATGGATATTAAAAAATACTTAGAACTTAATGATACTGAAATTACTACACATCCAGACATGTAGATACTGCTAACATGGACATCCATAGACTTAAATGCTTATACTTGAAAATAAGATTGAGAATGGGGGGCCGGCCCGGTGGCGCCCTGCTACAGTGCGCCGCTTGGGAGCGCGGCGGCGCTCCCGCCAAGGGTTCGGATCCCACATACAGACCGGTTCCCCGCTCACTGGCTGAGCGAGGTGCGGGAGCAGCACCGAGGGTTGTGATCCTATTGCCGGTCCCGGTCCGGTACGGGCACGACACTGAGGGTTGCGATCCGTTGCCGGACACGAAAAAAGACAAAAAGGAAAAAAAAAAAAAAAGATTGAGAATGGATGAGCCAGGCATCCAACTCAAGAGTTAGAAAATAATAACAGAATAACTCTGAAGAAAAAAGTTGGCAGGAAATAATAAAGATAAGAACAGGAATTAATAAACTAGAAAAAAAGATTTAATACATTTACAAAATTCAAAGCTGACTCATTAAAAAGATTAATAAAAGAGACAAACTATTTTAATATTGACAAAAAAGTTAAAAAGTAAGAAAAATAAATAATATTAGGGATGAAAAGAGAGACATACTAGATACAGCAGAGTTTCAAAAAGCAAGTACAGAATTCCATGAATACCACTAGCTGGGAACGCTTCCATGAGGGAAGGCACTGGGGTGTTGGACTCAGTCTGTTGGTACCAAACACTGTCTCCCTGCCTGTGGGCCAGCAGAGCCTGGGAGAGGGAGGCCATGCAGACCCAAGGATGTGGCCTTCAGCCGGGTGCCTCCAGGTAAGCTGTTGGCCCAAGGCTGAGCTTCCAAAGCAAGCTCTTGCCAAACACCAGCCAGGTCTCCACCGTGACAGAGGGAGCTGAGGCCCCAGCATTGCACATGTGCACCCATAGCCAGGCAGGGTGGGTCACCTTCCATTTGCTGCCAGCACCTCTCTGTAAGGTTCACATTCTAGGTATAGTCAGAGCAGTAGCTCTCCACAGGCAAGCAAGACGCTCGTTTATGTTTTGTTTTGTTTTGTTTCAGAACCGTGCTGTATATTACTGTGTAATTCAGTAACAATTTATAGAACGACTTTGCAGGATGACTCATGGTCCATTAACTCATTTTAGTAAGAAAATTAGGATTATACATTTAAAATTACTGTTATAAAAACCATTAGGGTGTTAGAGTTTAAAGAGATAAGCTTCAATTATTTAGAAAATGTCTTCAAATAGCCTTCCACCAGGCATCCCTCCCCCTTAAACCGCCTTGATTGCTATTCCCAATGTTCCACAGGCACCTGGCACTTGGGGTCTGGCCTGCACAGGTCCCAATACTCCCGAACTCTGCTGTCCTGCTTACATACCCAGCTGTTATGGAAACTCTTCTCTCAAAGTCACCAATTACCTTTTTCTCCTGAAGTTTTTATTAAAGTATTTCATATCCACAGTTTAAAAAAATTAAATAACACAGCAGTCCCTAGACCCACTGTCCCTTTGCTCTGCCACCACCACTCCTCAGGCATCTACTTCCCACCCTGTCACTTCTATTGCTTTGCATTCTTTTGCTGGTTCCCTCTGCATCTCCTCTAAACGATATGCCTATGCCTCTGTTTCTTGATTGATGCATCTAAGGCCACAGCTCCTGGCTTTGTGTTAACATGGGTGAGTATTTAGTTCACTTACACCAGTGCTGCCTCTCCTCCCCCTCCCCCCCCCCAGTATGATCATATCCCTATTCAGAACCCCTTCATGGGTGATATTTACTTTTACGTCTTGTTCTTCCACCTCCACATCTTGTATGATGGAAGCACATCAGCATCCTCGGCTTGGAAAGGAAGGAAGCCACACATTTGTGCAGTGGCACAGGTGGGACCCACTCACCTGTGTCCTGTTTCCACCGTCTGCTCCCAGTCCTGCCGAGCCAAGAAGAGCCGCATCTTCAGGACCAAGGCTGGCAGGAAGCTCCCCGAAGCCACTGTGATCTGGTTCACCACTTCCAGAGCCCCTGAGTAATTCTGCTGTGTCATGAAGTACGTTGCCTGTGGGTAGCCAGAAAAGAGCCTCTGTCAGTGTCTCCACCAAAACAGAATCAGAGCCCAACACATGGGCATTGTGGGTCCACTTGGCTGAGCCAGAGAGTACTCAAGCCCTGGCCCAGGGCAGCAGCCCCTCCCAGCTCCTGGGGGAAGGAGTTGCCACTCAGAGTGACAAATCAAGGCTTGCAACAGTCTTAGGTTCCTGGATAGGCAAGGCAGGACTCCAGGGAGATAGCTGAGCCCCAAGCTTGGGAAATTCAACAGGCTTGGGATAGGACAAGGCCATGTGAGGGTCACCCAAAGGGGAAAGCTGGGGTCACCGGGCACTCTCCAATTCCACAAATTGCCCATTCATTTCCCATTCACTTTCTTGAATTTTTTTTTTTGACCAGTGAGGGTATTGCAACCCTTGGCACGGTGTTGTCTGCACCATGCTCAGCCAGTGAGCACACTGGCCATCCTTATATAGGATCCGAACTTGCGGCCTTGGCACTACCAGTGCCACACTCTCCCAAGTGAGCCACGTGGCCAGCCCCACTTTCCTGAATTTCATCATTGAAAACTGCTCACTGAGTTCAGCAGGTCAGTGAAGGTTTGCAGGCAATTCCCTCTATAGCAAGGTGGTAGAGAGTTGTTTTGTTTAGTTTTGTTTTGCTTTGTTTTTTATGTCAAGGCCTATTAAGATGGGGTCATGGCCTTTGCAGGCCAGCACCAGTCACCAAATTCTCCTGGGAGAGTCATGACACAGGTGCCCTGAGGACAGAGGGCAAGGCTTCTAAATAACCGGAAATTGGACCCTGAAAGGATGGCTTATGTTAGACGTACAGTAACCCTCCATCAAGAGATTTCCCATCAAAAATATGAGGAAGATTACTCTAAATAATGAAGATTGATGTGTAAACGTGTTCGTTGCAGCACTCTTCGTAAGTGCACAACTGGAAACAATCCCAATATCCAAGCAATAGGGAATTAGGTTGGCAAATTACATTAGGTCTTTACAGTAGGGGACTGGCTTTTTATGGACATTCAAAATGACATTTGCTTATTACCAGATACTACATGGAGTAAAAGAAGCTAAACGACAATATGCTCTAGGATTAAAACTGTATCACATAACAACTCCATCTCTCACCCCGTAGTGGAGGCTATTTGTCAGTCCTCTTCAGGATCAGGAGAATTGGCAGCTGATGGCTGTCAGTGGAGGCTCTCTTTTGGGACACCCATGATTGAAGGGAGTTGCTTTGTCCCAGGTCATACCCCTCCCTGTGGCAGCCAATATCCAGTGCCTAGTCAGTGAGGAGGGATCACTGAAAGGCCAGCCTGGCTCCAGAGTTCCCCGTGGAGTTGAGTCCTTTGCTGTGACTGTTCACAGCCCAACTTCTCTCCCCACAGGTGTTGGCCCCAAGGGTGCTCCCTGATAAGCCTCCTACACATTAATCTCCATCACTTCTGCTGCCCAGAAAACCAATTTAAGGCACACCCTGAACCCAAGCATAGAAAAAAGACTGGAAGAAACTGCCCTAAAATGTTAACATGAGTTGTTTTGGGAGCACTAGGGTTAAAGGTGTCATCTTAATTCAACCTTCAGCTTTTTTAGGCTTCTGTTTTTGTAATGAATATGTATTCCTTTTATAAGAAAAATATATACAAACATCTTTCTCCATCCTTCTACAAAAAAGAAAAAGAAGTACTAACAGAAGAGAATAAGATTGTTTTTCTTTCAAAGACTGCTTCAATGACAGTCACAAAAGAAAAAAGGAACTTAATTTAAATTAAGATCAGAAAATGCAAAATATATAAAATATATATCTCCCTTCTCCTTTGGCCAACTAAGCGAATTTAACAGGTGTAAAGAGAATGGGTGAACTGAAAAAGGTGAAAGAAAGACGCAGAGAAAGGGGCAGTAAGTGCAACCAAGAAAGAGGCAAAGAGAAAAAGCCTGGGAGTGTCAAGGAAGGACAGACTCTAGAAGGCAACCCTGAGAAGACCCCCATGCAGAATGAGACAGAAACTCAGACTAAGCAGGAAGGAGTGTGAGAAATGGAGTGGGCCCTGGGCTGCTATTTGACCCTGAACTGGTTGCTGACCCTCTCTGGGCCTCTGGAACTAACCTGCTCATGACCCATGCTTTGCCACCCTGCCTTCTGAGTGGGTGAGCAGAAGCCATTCTGGGCTTGTGGACTTTGCTGGTTCCACATTAGCCTTCTCCCAGCCTCTCCTGGCAGATGTGGAGGGCCAGGCCTGGGAAGTAAGACTGGAGGGGCATTTGGCAGACCCTGCCCTGAAACACCTAGACACTGAGTGTCTGGCCTGAGGTCAGCTGGTGGGACTCCAGTTCCAGTGGCCTAGCCAGGGATACTCCCACCTCTCCCCTCCCCATGGCTCACCTTTCCCATCAGCCCCAGTACATCTTTGGTGTCCTGAATTCCCTGTTCCAGGTACTTGATGGATTTCTTCACAGTGTGGGGCTTGTCTGAGGTGAGGTCCACCCAGCCTTTGAGCACAAAGCCCTGGGATAAGAACAAGACAGAAGATGAAGTCTTGGGTCCTACACAGCTTCGACCTAACCTGCTCATGACCTACTCTTTGCCACCCTACACCTCAAGGCCCTGCCAGGCACAACCACGTGCAGATCCCAGGGCAGCCGGGCCCTCTCTCAAGGCCAGGTCTCCCATCGTTCCTCTGCCTGGATCTTTACCCTTCCAAACCAAATCCCTTTGCTGATGAAGTACTCCTAGTCTTTACGACTCAGCCTAGGAGGCCCCCTTTAGGAGCTTTCCTCCCCGTGCCCCACGGCTCTCCATGACCCCTCACTGAGGCTCTCTCACCTGCCTCATCACTGCCTGTTTACTTCACACAGGGGCACGGGCAGGGCCACTTGGGAATGCCCTCTGAGTGGGGAGCAGGAGCCATTCTGAGCTCGTGGACCCTGCTGTTCCACGTTAGCCTGCACCCAGCTGCTCCTGGCAGATGGGGAGGGCCAGGCCTGGGAAGTAAGATTGGCAGGGCACTTGGAAGACCCTGCCCTGTAGTATCCTTCCATGACCTACACCAGAGTTTTCCTTTTTCTATTATCACTCTCCTATGGAAACATTTCAGACATTTTTTTTTTTTTTGTCTTTTTTTTTTTTTTTTCTTTTTTTTTTTTTTTTTCTTTTTTTTTTTTTTTTTCTTTTTTTTTTTTTTTTTCTTTTTTTTTTTTTTTTTCTTTTTTTTTTTTTTTTTCTTTTTTTTTTTTTTTTTCTTTTTTTTTTTTTTTTTCTTTTTTTTTTTTTTTTTCTTTTTTTTTTTTTTTTTCTTTTTTTTTTTTTTTTTCTTTTTTTTTTTTTTTCGTGACCGGCAACAGATCGCAACCCTCGGTGTTGCGCCCACACCTCGCTCAGCCAGTGAGCGGCAGGTCTGTATGTGGGATCCGAACCTTCGGAGGGAGCGCCGCCGCGCTCCCAAGCGGCGCACTGTAGCAGTGCGCCACCGGGCCGGCCCCATTTCAGATATTTTTTACTAAACTTCCCTCACATGAAATTTTAATATCAGAGATATACCATCAGAGATATATTGTGATGGGTACTATATGTATATCTGTGTTTTATACATAAAGTGTAAGGTTTTTTCCCCTCCCCTCCCCCAAGAATCAATTTTTACACCCTTGAACATTGATAATGGCCCTCAGGCTTAGACTGAGGCTTCCTATCTCACCATGAGTACAGAGACACTGTGTATGGGCTACACTGCAGGAGCCACTATTCACATCCAGCAGATCACTGCAGGGAGGAAATGCGCCCTGTGGTCAGCTCATCTGGACTTTCAAAGGAACCAGGACGTTTAAGTAAAAATCTTCTGATTTCTAAATGTCTGCAACTAATTCAAGATTTTTAAAAAATATAGTGAAGGCCACAGAAAATCTATATAGAGATCAGCCTCTGCAGACAAATGCCAATGTGTAAACTCTGCTAAGACAACCCTGAGACAATGTGGGTGGGGCACTTGTGAGGCACCTTGTCTTTTCAATGTCTTTTCTTTTTTTTTTAAAAGATGACCGGTAAGGGGATCTTAACCCTTGACTTGGTGTTGTCAGCACCACGCTCAGCCAGTGAGCTAACCGGCCATCCCTATATGGGATCCGAACCCATGGCCTTGGTGTTATCAGCACCACACTCTACCGAGTGAGCCACGGGCCGGCCCTCAAATGTCTTTTCTGTCCCTCAGCTCCTGGGCCCTCCAAGGGTGAAACAAGCCACCCGCTATGTCTTTGGATGCTGCTTTTTTCAGCTGCTGTCCCCACAATGCCATGCTGAGTACCTCTCTGGAATCGCTGGACACCTTCAGCATGCGGTCAATGTACTCCTTGGCCTTCTCATAGCGGCCCATGAGCCAGAGAAAGAGGCTTGCATAGTACAGGGAAGTCCCACTGGCTGTCTTGCGTATTTCCTTCAGGCTGCTCTCTAGCTCCTGAATTGCTTCTCGGTCTATAAATCCAAGAGCAGAGCAAGGTGAGTTAGGATGTAGAGGTTTGCCTGGTTCTGCAGGAGCACTGAGGGCCCAGGTAGCTACCTCTAGATACTCTGGGTCTCCCTCAAAACATGCAGCTGCTATGTGCTAGCCCAGAGCCTGGAAATCAGCAATACCTGCCCCTGAGATGCCACAGACTCAGGTTTGCTGTCTAAGATTTATCTTTTCTGCTCTGTGCCCAGCGTGTGCTGAGCAGACAGTAGTCTCTCTTGGAACCTCTCCCTGACTCTAGAGTGGTGGAGATTAAGGGTAGAATTATTTATATTGGCTTTATTTTTCTGACAAGATCTTGTCCAAGGAAAGAAGAGTGTCTCCCCAACTCTTGGGATCTGGAGGGAGAACCCCTCCCCCTGTCCTACTCTGCCTGTTCCCACTCAACTGGTCCCCAGCATGGGGTCTTCTCTCAGGCCTCCACAAGAAAAGGAGAAACAATTATTCCTCACTGGCCAACAGCATCTGGACATTCACCAGTGTGCACACCTCAGCAGCCCTGAGGGGCTATATTTCTGGAGTGGGGCTTTCCTTCCCTGCTGCGCCAGGCCCAGCTGAGCATGGCTGTACTCACCGATTGTTTCACAGCATTTGTGAGCATAGATGAGGGCCATGATGGAGCACAGGGACACTTCTGGGTGATTCCGGATGCTCTCCAGGTCACTGATGGCATCTTGGATGCGCTCTGCAAAGACAGTACATGGCTGTAATCTCAGGCTCCAGCCTGGAGAGCAAGAGACTGTGGCAGACACACAGGATCCCTTTCACGGCTAAACCACTGCATGGCACCACATGGTTTCACCCAGAATCAGAGGACTAACTGGTCTGAAAGGTCTCCAATGGCCCAAGTTCCTGAAGACTGAAGCTGCTGGCACCAAGGTCTAGGCTGCCAGAGGCTGGAGGTCTTGCAGCTGAGAGATGTACCTGTGAGTACTTGTGGGGATACATGCGAGGCTGGGATTATTGGCTGGGATCAGTTCTGAAGTAGGACCTCAGGCAGTGCATTCCCAGTTAGCTGCTCAAGAGCCACCAACTACATTTATCCCCCATGTCCCCTTCCGAATGTCGGCAAGTCAGAATGGGCCCCACTCCTCTCCCTGACCTGTACCACACCTGCCTATACACCTACCACTTCCTCCTTTTCCTTCTTTTTTTTTTAAAGATGACCGGTAAGGGGATCTTAATGCTTGACTTGGTGTTGTCAGCACCACACTCTCCCGAGTGAGCCACAGGCCGGCCCCACTTCCTCCTTTTTCTGCACTACCAGCTCTCAGCTTCCAAGCCTGGGATTAGTTCAATAATCATGCAGCGACCTCTCCAACCACTCATTATGCAGTTAGGGAAACTGAGGCATACAGCTGGCATAGTGAGCTCTCTGAGGCCTCAAAAGTCGGCTGGATATGGATTACATAGGCTTCTGTGGATTAACCTGGGAATCCAGCCACTGAGAGTAAGACTGTTTCCATGGGACCATAACTAGGATATAAGTAGACATCCAGGTGGAGCCAGAGGATTAGTGCCAGGGGTCAGAAGGCCAACACTGCCAAGTCCTTACCTTCCCGGAGGACTCCATAGGCTTTAAAGAATTGCAACACAGGGTCATTGCTGAATTTTTCCAGGCCCACAGCTGCAGCCTTCTGCACATGGTGAAAGTACTTTTCCTGGCTATAGTAAATGATCCCAGCCTGCACGGAAGAAGACACAGTTACAAAAGTCCCAGTCCCTTCTCAGTCTCTGTTCTGACTCAGATGGGAGGAGAGCCATTCCCTTCCCTATCCCCTTCTCCTCTCCAGTTCTGCAAAGGGAAAAGAAAGAGGGAACATGCAGGCTGGTCCTGTACTTTAGCAGCCCTGGGAGTAGCTCCTTGCAGTTTCCCCAGAAAAGAGTCTGGAGTTGTTTGCAGATTACCAACAGATTCTGTTTCATATGTAATGGAAAATTGAACTCAGCCTTTGTCCTAGAAAGGGAAGAGGAAAGAGGACCAATGACAGGAAAAATTTTATCAGTAGTTATAGTTACAAGTTACTGTGGGCTAACCACATGCTGGGAACTGTTATCAAGGGCTTTATATCCATTATCTTAGGTAGTACATGATCCTCCATATCTTCCACAGTTAAGGAAGCTGAAGCCCATGGAGACTATGGCTTGACAAAGGTCACACGGTAATAGGGGCTGAGATTTCACAGCTAAGTCTCACTTCCCCTAAGGTTTGTGGGTGCTGGGGCTGGGGATAGATGTGGTTGAATTGTAAACAGCTTTGTGGGCCAAATGAAACAGACCAGACATCAACCTAAGGGTAACAGGAAGAAGTTGAAAGGGTTTTAAGTAGGGGAGGGATGTGTTGACACATATGTTTTTTCAAAAACCACTCTGGCTGCTGTGTGGATGGGGGGGGGGTGTTTGTGTGTGGTGATGTGGTGGACAGTAGGTGTTAATGCTAATGAAGACAGCTGATGCAAAGAAACCAGATGGGAGGGAGCCTGTTGCTGGTGTCCAAGGGAGAGATGGTGGTGGTCCTGGGCTAGGAGATTTTAAAAAATGGGTTTGGTAACTCCAAGGTCAAGGGTTCGGATCCCCGTACTGGCCAGCTGCAAGGAAAAAAAAAAAAAGGCGATCCCAGGAAATATTTAGGAGCTGACATTTCTTGTTGATAGATAAGAGTTGGAAGATGGGTATGGGGAATCAAATGGTGGTGCACATTACTGGAGAGGGGGACCCAGAAGAGGCTGCAGGGGAGGAGAAGGGATGATGACAAGATGATGAGATGGGATGTGTTGGTTTGGGAGAGTTCAGGAAACAGGACTGGGTAGGGGATACTAATTTGGGGCTCAGGGTTGTCAGAGGGCACCGGAGATGATGCACTCGACAGGCAGAATGAGGCGAGAAAGGGCAGGACCCCCTGATGCAGCTGGGAACAGCGAAGGGCCAGAGAGGTGGCAGGAGAGCAGCAGGGGGTTGGGGTCGCCGGGCCAGGGGCAAATCGGGCCACGCACCATAAGGGAGGAGTCATTGCTGCTCATCCCGGGCTGCTCGCGGCTCCGACTCCGGGTCTGGTGGGGCCACGCGGAGCCGGATTCCAAGATCGGGGTCTTGGGCACGCCTCTCGCGGTTGGATGTTGAAGGCGCGCGTCGTTGGAAACGGGGCTGCCGGCCGGTTGCTAAGAGCGTGCGCGTCAGGAGTGGGAGTCACAAAGCGCCCCACGTGACAAGGCGCGGGTAATCGAGCGCCGAAAGAGCGAGTCCGCGCTGGCGGCGCCGGCCGGCCTGTTGGGTAGCCCTGCGGTGTCGGACACCGGCGCCG
>NW_007730082.1:0-75432 GCF_000696425.1 Galeopterus variegatus | reverse complement strand
CCGGTCCCCGCGCGCGCCCCGAGGGTCAGTTGTGTGTGAAGCGGGAGCGTTTCCTGGTCGGGCCGCCCGGAGCGGCGCTGTCCCCGGGTGAAGAATTCCCGGCTCTAGCCGGCCGCGCTTGTGCGCTTGCGCGCTTGCGCACACTTGCGCTGTCCCGCGGAGTGCCGCGCTCCTGCTGGGCTGGGGAGAGGGCCCGCAACGCCGAGGACCTGCTGGGCCCCGCCTCGGGTCTTACAGTCCAGGGGTCGGGGTAACCAAGTGGACGTCAGCCGCGGGGGAGGAAAAGTGAGCAACGGGAGGACCGGGAGAATATGCCGCAGAAGCCGCCGGGAGAGCGCTTGCAGCGAGGGGAGGGTCCCCAGGGTGAAAGGGTGGGGCGGGGGCTGAGAATGGGCTTTAAGTGCCGCTACAAGGAGACCTGGATGAGCAGACTTCGGGAAAGTAGAGACCGAGTGGGATTCCTAGAGTCGGGCTGTGAAGGTGAGGAGAGGGTCCCGCAGCCAGGTGGAAATTTGCACTTCAAAGAGAGGGGTTGTAATGTAGGTGAGGGGCAGGAGGGTTCTGACCCCGGAGCGCAGCGGGGAAGATCCCCACCATCACCCCCTGCCATCCCCCGCTTTCTTGTGAAAAGCAGATAGATGCAGAGATGTGTGTAGACAGGCAAGCTTGTCAGTTTGGCGCCCGGCTGTTGAGTCTCTGTTTTGAAGGGAGGCTCCGTTACCGGCTACCACGTGGGAGAGCTAAAGAAGGGGTTGCCTCACAAAAAAGCCAGGCTGGTTTTGAGGACCCAGAGTTGACAGGATTTGTGCCTCGGTGATGGGCTTTATCATGGTGAGGCACCGGACAGAAAAGGTGGACAGTGGAATGTATTCAGCCAGGAGAGTCTTCCAACACGTTTAATGGAAGGCAGAGGAATCAGGATATTGGCAAGAAGGGGGTGGGGTGATAGTAGGAGTGAAGACAAGAGGGGCCTGATGGAGAGGGGACACATTGAGAGGTCAAGGGGTCAGAGGTCGTCAGTGACAAAACCAGATATGTTTGAGCACATACTCTGGCAGGCAGATTTCTAGGCACCAGAGATAACGCAGTAAACAGAACAGACATTGTTTTTATTCTCATGGAGTTTACCTTTGGATGCTGGTAGGGAGAGAAGGGAGACTGTAAAGAAATATATAGCAGTGGTAATAATAGCTAGTGAGAAAAATAAAGCAGGTTAAGAGGACAAAGATTGATGGATGTGTGCTATTTTGGATAGAGTGCTCAGGAAAGACCTCTGATCAAGTAACATTTGAACAGATGCCTCAGAAGGAAGTAAAACGTGGACAGTACAGGTATTTAGGGGAATAGTATTCCAGGCAGAAGGACCAACAAGTGCAGAGGCCCTGAGGTGGGTATGCTTGTGTGTGTGAGGAAATGCAAGGAGGTGAGGATCAGGTGCTTGGATGGAATGGCCAGTGTGAGGAGATCGGTAGAGGATGAGACCAGACTGTGTAGGACCTTGCATGCTGTCCTGAAGATTTACAGTTGTATTCTGAGATGTGGAGCCTTTGGGAGATTTTAAGTAGAGGAGTGACATGACCTACTTACATTTTAAGAAACGAAGAACAGGTGTGTTGCCTTCTATAAATATTGGTGTCCCCACTGTGTGCCAGTCACTTTGGAGAAATCCCTGCCCTCAGTGAGCTTACAGTAGTGAGGATATGCCAGAAAACTGCTGTTGGAGGTAGTGCTTAGCGGGAGGGCTCTGGGTTGGATTTCCTGGGGTCAGATGACTGAATTACGAATATTTTTTCTCATCTGTAAACTGGGGTTAGTAGAAGGGCTAAATGATAAAGCAGGTGAGGTGGTGCCATCTCCGGGCACCCAACCAGCCAGCCCTCAGTGAGTGTAAGCTGCTTATTGTTAATTTCATTAGGTTCCCTGATGGAGAAAGTAGGGTGGGAATGTTACGAAAAGCAGCACAGGTTGTGGGGCTGTGGTGTGGGGTGTGATGGGTACCCCTGAGGGAGAACTGGATGGAGGGGTGGTGGTTTTTGCAGGAGTTGGGGTGCAGTGGTCAGCAGCATAGATTATTCCAGCTGCGAAGCCATAGTGAGCAATGAGAAGGCCCAGGGTGAAGGAAGTGGAGAATAGTTAGACAGAGGACAAGGCCACAGGAGAGGGTAGGTAGAGATACTGGGTGTGCTGGGACTGGGGGCCTGAGCCTCTGGACCTCATTCACGATGCACGGCAGCAGCCACACAGTGCTGAAGAAGGTAGTGGGTAGCATGTTTTTAGGAGCTGTGGCCTCACCCAGGGGAGGTACCGTGGTTTGAAAGTGGTTGTGATCAGGGAGGAGCACTTTCCCCAAGCTATCCCTGATTAACTGTGCTGTGGTTTTCCAAAGACCCCTGAAGGGATAGAGGAAAGGGCTTAGAGCTCCCCTGCAGCAGGGTCTGGGAACAGAGTTGGCTGCTGGGCTCACTCCCATTGAAAGCCATGGCAGCTTCTGGAGGTGGTGAGCAGGGGCTCGATTGGCAGTGCTGCCAGAGAGAGTCCTAATTCCAGAGGCAAAGTGTCCTGGATCCAAAGACTCAGCAGTTTGTTCTCCGTAGGCTCTCTGTGAGCTCTCCTTCGGCTAGGGGAGTCTAAGACTGGAGGGGCCATAGAGCTTTCCCCTTGAGGAGGCATAAAGAACCTGAGGTCACAGGATACCCTTGCCCTCTCAGCAGGGCCTGGCTGAGGCCTGACCAACAGGTCATCAAGTGCCCACAGATAAAAGCCTGAGGATGTGGGCCCACCTTCAGGGGCCAGGACCCTGGGACAAAGGCCGCACTGTGTCAGAAAGGCTCTGTAAATGGGGCCTTTGAGATGGATTTCTGCCACAGCTTGCAAGGCCTGGTTGTTGTGCTTTTGGAGACAGCTGTGAACTAGGGAGTTCAGGGAGGGGCAGGGAGCACCCTGGGGCTGGGTATGCCTCCTGGAGGAGGTGTCCTTCATGTGCATGGAGGCAAGACTCTGAGGACAGCTGAGCCACTGGAAAGGCTCCTCAGTCTAGAGCCAGGCCATCGGCATTGGCACTGCCTGTACACCAGGCTCCCTGGCTCAGTGGTCCTGCCCCTGGAGTCAGCTCTTCTCCACTAGCACACCTCGGTGGCTCTCAATGCCTGCTGGACTGAGCCTAGGTCTGCCACCCGAGGGCCTGAGCCCTCCCCCCTTCCCCGAGATTTGGCCACAGACTGCTTTTCCTGCTCCCTCTTTCTGGGCACAGCCCTCATTGCATCTCTCTTGGTGCCTGTCTACTTCCACTACACGTTGTGGCTGTCCCTTCTTGTCCACATCCAAACCTTTCTGGTAAACCCTTCTGGCTTTCCCGCTGGTCCCAGCCCAGCACTCTGGGACAGCATTCCCACAGGCCTGTGCCAACGTGTCTCCGGGCTGCCTCCTGGTAGACCGCAGGGCTGCCCTGGGCTATGAGGCATCTATGTAAGCATCTATGGATCATATTCAGGAAAGAGGCATTTTCCTAAGAGGAAAACTTGTGCCCAGGAAGGTAGTGAGAGGGGATGGAGTAAACCTGGACAATGCCCAGAACAGTTCATGGCAGGCATGTGTCCTGGCTGGGACACTGGGCATGGTGATGGTTTCTAAAATTGGCGGCAGGGGCTTCTTGGAGAGTCACAGGGTTGGCGCAGTGACTATGTCCTCTGCTGTGGGACAGGTTCAGGAGAACTCTCCGGCCCAGCACGCAGGCCTGGAGCCCTACTTTGACTTCATCATCACCATCGGGCACTCGCGGCTGGTGAGGCTCCCCCACCCTACCTCTGCTTTGCTTGTGTGTGTGGGTGTCCCTCTGTCCCACAGGGGGCCCAGACTGCTCCTGCCCCCCTTTTCTTCGAGGGGGAGGCCCACCCTTGTCTCCTCCTCCCAAGTGTACTCAGAGCTGATTGGGACCCTGCCCAGCACTCAGCTCCTGAGCTCTCTGGGGTGGACTGGGGACAGATGGAGTCTTGGAGGGGGCAACAAGGCCTAAGGGGCCTGCCTCCTAGGGCATTTGGGATATGAGGGCCCTGGCCAAGGGGCAGTTCAGAGTGGGGCAGCACTGGAGAGCTCTGGACCCAGGAGGCTTTTTGCTTACTTTGTTGTATTTTCTGGCTGGCTGAGGGAGGACCATTTGGCAGTACTTGGGGTTGGTGGGGGGTGGGGGTTTCAGTGGCTACAGGTCCAAGCCTGGCCTATGAACTAGAGCCCAGACACTGCCCCATCCCTGGCCCATCCCTACACCAGGTCCTGCTGTGGCTGCTGGCCACCAAGGCCCTTGCCCCATTTCCGGCCCAGACTTATCTGAGGGGGCTGGCCAGATGTGGGGGGGGGCCTTGGAGTCAGCCTTGCTGCCCCCTCAGAACAAAGAGAACGATACGCTGAAGGCACTGCTGAAGGCCAATGTGGAGAAGCCTGTGAAGCTGGAGGTGTTCAATATGAAGACCATGAAGGTGCGCGAGGTGGAGGTGGTGCCCAGCAACATGTGGGGCGGCCAGGGCCTGCTGGGTGCCAGCGTGCGCTTCTGCAGCTTCCGCAGGGCCAGCGAGCATGTGTGGCACGTGCTGGTGAGTGTGGGGTAGGGCATGCAGGAGGAGGTGGAGCCAGTTTACTTGGGCAGGGCTGGGTAGGGTGGAGCATGCAGGAGAAGGGTAAGACCAGAGCCTGGGATGGCCAGGTTGTATGCGCGGGGCTTGGGGAGAGGCAAACAGCTAGTGGGTTTATGAGAGGACTCAGAGCCAGATCTGATCTCATTCCAGTGTCTCAGAGAGGGCAGCTCATTACTACCTGAACAGTGTACTCTGCTTCTTATTGAAGCAGGGTGACTTTGGGTACTTTCTTGTCTCCTATACGTTGGTCTTATTTTAAAAGGTGGGGATATCATGTACTGGAATGGTGGTACTGCTGGAACACTGCTGCTACAATTAGTTTCTCAAACTTCAAAAAATTCATGGACAAATGAAATTAAAAGATAAAAATAAAAAATATAAACTTTATTTCTCAACATAAGCTTCATCAAGTTTAAGACCCTTTTTATAAGTGATGATACCAGCCATTTAGCCTGGGAATTTAACCATGTCAATGCAGTCTTTTTTTACATTATTAACTGAAGAAAAATGGATGCACTTTAAAGATTTTTTTAAGACTAGACAACAAAAAGAAGTCAGAAAGAGCCAAATCAGGACTGTAAGGTGGATGCCTAATGATTTACCATCGAAACTTTGCAAAATTGTTCTTGTTTGATGAGAGGAATGAGCAGGAGTGTTGTCGTGGTGAAGGACTCTCTGGTGAAGCTTTCCTCGGTGTTTTTCTGCTAAAGCTTTGGTGAAGATTTCTCAAAACACTCTCATTATAAGCAGATGTTATCATTCTTTGGCCCTCCAGAAAGTCAACAAGCAAAATTCCTTGAACATCGCAAAAACCTGTTGCCATGACCTTTGCTCTTGACTGATCCAGTTTTGCTTTGACTGGACCAATTCCATCTCTTGGTGGTGACGGCTTTGATTGTGCTTTGTCTGTAGGATCATACTTGTAAAGCCATGTTTCATCCATCTTCTATTACAGTTCTTCAAAGAAACGCTTCAGGATCTTGATTCCACTTGTTTAAAAATTCCATTGAAAGCTCTGCTCTTGTCTGCAGTTGATCTGAGTGCAACAATTCTGGCACCCATTGATCAGAAAGTTTGCTCAACTTTAATTTTTTAGTCAGAATTGTGTAAGCTGAACCAGTTAAGATGTCTGTGGTGTTGGTTGTTGTTTCTGCTGTTAATCATCGGTCCTTTTCAATTAGGGCATAAGCAAGATTAACTTTTCTTCAGAAATTGATGTGGATGGTCTGCTGCTTCATCTTCAACAAAATCTTCTCTCTTAAAAATGAGTTATCCATTTGTAAACTGCTGATTTCTTTGGGGCATTGTTCCCATAAACTTTTTATAAAGCATCATTAATGTCACCTTTCTTCCACCCAAGCTTCACCATAAATTTGATGTTTGTTCTTGCTTCAATTTTAGAATTCATGTTGATCCAATAGAGGGTCTTTTCAAACTGATGTCTTATCCTTCTTAGTGCCTCAAACTAGATCCTGTTCAGACATGTTATAACAAGCTAGTACAGGTTTATTTTGGTGCAAAAAACTTGAAATCCACGTATAGTTTTATCATAATACTTATTTCCAATGGACATTTTGAATACCCCTCATATATATAGTGGTTTTTCTGGTGTATTGTTATGTGATTAATTGATACCTTAATGAACATTAGTGTCTGAGCTGTCATAGATGTGTCTGTTTACAGACACACTTGCACACCTGACACCTGTGCCCATTGATGGTGTCCAGGTTCTCGAATGCTCAGTCTTATTGCTTGGTGGAAGGAGGGTGTGCTAAGCTAGAAGTTGGCTGCTTTGGTGTCTAGCTTCCTCTATTGCTCAGTGACTTCTTGAAGGAGCCTGGCCAGGTTTCTCAACCTTTGCAGCCTGCCTCAGTTTGCCCATTAGTGAAATGGGGCTGATGATGCAAATTCCTTTTCATTTCCCAGGGAGACTGGGGGTGATAGAGCTTTCCAGAGGAGAAAGTGATCTGCTCACTGCCCTCACCTCCAGCCGCTACACAGGATCTTCAGCCACTTGTCTGCAGCAGTAGCAACAATTCAATTGGTCACTTACTGTGACCGAGGTGTGGTTTCTTTACATATATTTCTTTAATCTTCTCAGCAACCCTATGAGTAGGTACTATGTATCCTACTTTCAATTGTGGAGAAACTGAGGCTGAGAGAGGTTCAGTAATTTGTTCAGTTACATAGCTAGCAGTCGGTGGAGCCAGGAGTTGAGCCCAGGCTCGGATTCCAGAGCCCAGTGCTGCAGCACCTTGCCACGATGCTGCCCTCTGCTGGGAGGCCGTAGACCTGGGGGCGGTAGGGGAATTGGGGTACGAGGTAAAGGAGTCTGGGCTTGAGGACCTGCCTGGAGACAGAGGACAGGTGTTCTACTCACTACCTGGCAAGGCAGCTCCCCTTGCCCTTTCCCCACCTCAGTAGTGAGGCCAATAGTTTATGATTCTTTCCCCAGGATGTGGAACCATCTTCACCTGCTGCCCTTGCTGGCCTGTGCCCGTACACAGACTATGTGGTTGGCTCAGACCAGATCCTCCAGGAGGTGAGGAACTCATGGTTTGTCCCTCCCCGGGTCCCCTGGATGGGGTGTGGAAAGATGGATGCTGTCCATGAGAAGTGCTTTGTTTTGTTGAGGCTTCAGTCTAGTGCTGGGAGCAGGCCTCAGGGGCTGTGTGTTTCTCATAGTCTGAGGACTTCTTTACGCTCATCGAGTCTCACGAGGGGAAGCCCTTGAAGCTGATGGTTTATAACTCCGAATCTGACTCTTGCCGGGAGGTGACTGTAACTCCCAACGCAGCCTGGGGTGGAGAGGGCAGGTACTTCCTGGGATTGGAGGGCTGCAGGGGTAGGTGGGTGGGGCCTGACCAGAGGGCATGGACCTCCAGAGTCCCATGGTGGAGATGGAGGGCTGGGTCCTGGGCCCAGGGATTCTGAGGCAGAACACTGGTCCAGGAAGTGCCCTTTCTAGTCCCCTTGTTGCTGATGGTGGGTGGGGGTGGTAAGGTAGGGAGGGCTGTGGGACAACCCCCTGGATTGAATGTTTCTGGCCTTTGGCAGTTTGGGGTGTGGTATTGGCTATGGATATCTACACCGGATCCCAACCCAGCCCTCCAGCCACCACAAGAAGCCACCTGGTGCTCCACCACCTGGTGCTCCACCACCTGATGTGCCACCACCTGGTACCCCATCTCCTGATGCTCCACTACTTGGTACCCCCCCACCTGGACCCAACCCCCAGGACTCTCCTGCCCCTCCTGGCCCAGAGATAGGTTCCAGGCAGAGTGAGTACACGGAGGTATGTGCGGAACACCTGCCAGCCAGGGGAAGAGGGGAGCTTCGTGTGAGTTAGGGGCCTGGCAGCCAGGAAGAGAGGTCTCTGGAGGCTGTTCTTGGGGAGCCTCCAGCAACCCTTACTAGAAGTCTGTCTACGGGACCGTTGTGCTTCTGGGGAAGCCCATCCGCTTCTGGGACGCAGTGGGAACAGATGGGCTCTTCCTGGGACAATGAAACCCACTTTTGGTTCTCCTGCCCCTTGGGTCCAGAGGTGAAGGTGGAGGCAAGACACTTGTTGTCATCTTCACTTTATGAGTGGGAAACTGAGGCTCAGAGATGGGCAGAATCTTGTTCTCTGCCTCAGTAAGTCTGTGGTAAAGCTGGGCCAGGGGCTGGGCCTCCAGAGCCCCAGTTGATAGTTGTCTAGCCAAGTCTGCAGAGAAGCACTGGCCCTGCTTTCATGGCTGATGAGTGGTTGCCTGAGAGAACCTTTGGGCACTGGGCTGGTGCCTGGTGTCTGTGCCAGGGGGCATGCAGGGATGGTTGGAAGGTTCTCTCTTCTTGTGGGTCACTGATGGGGGCCCAGGCAGCAGAGAGAATTTGTCAGAGCCAGGTGGACACCTGGGGCTCCCCAGCAGAGTGGGAAGAGTGCTCACTCTCAGTGTCGACACTGCAGGGGAGGCCAGGCCAGGCCCCTCTGGCCTGACTTCATATCACCTGTAGAGGAAGGGGCAGATCACAAAGGCCATTTCCTTCTTTCAGGCAGAGTGCTCACAGGGCAAGGATGGTCTGGTGGATAGGTTGAACTGAAATCCTTCACCTCGAGGCACTGTCTTGATTGCCCCATTCCCTCTTCTTCTGTGACTCCCCTAGGCCCTGCTGCAGGCACCTGGCTCTTCCATGGAGGGACAGCTTCCTGGGCCCGGGAGTCCCAGCCATAGTGCTCCAGACCTTGGGGGACTTCCGTGTTCCATGGAGTTTCCTCTTCAGCCTCCTCCTCCAGTGCAGCGAGTCATGGACCCAGGTACTGGGCATACCCTGGAGAGGAGACTACAGAACCTGCAAATCCTGGTGCTGAAGTGGGCCTCAGACTCAGGGCTGGACTTTGGCAGCAGTGCCAAAACTTTCCCCAGGGCTCTCATATTTCATATGCTAAGATAGTTGCAGATCTCCCATCCAGTATACAGATGGGGAGTCTATAGTCCTGAAGAGAAAAGAGAGGTGGCCTGAAGGGTTACACAGCAAACTGGGAGACAGAGCAGGGTCTGGGCTCACTGCCACTGTGCCACTCCCATGATGCTTGACCCCAGGCTCCTTTCTTTCCTCAGAAACAGACAGTGGGAAACCTTTTTGGGGTTGGGTGGGGGAGTCACCAGGGGCTGAGATTGCAGTCTCACAAATTTGGCCAAATGCCCCTAGGAACAGGGCAGGGTGAGCCCAGGGTACTGGCTTTCTAGAGGTCAGGGTTTTGCATTGGTACAGAACTGCGCCCCCCTCCCCCAGGCTTCCTGGACGTGTCGGGCCTTTCCCTCTTGGACAGCAGTAATGCCAGTGTTTGGTCCAGCCTACCCTCTTCCACAGCGCTGACCTCCACAGCTGTCTCACCCTCAGGACCAGAGGATGTCTGCTCCAGCAACAGTTCCCACGAGCGGGGTGGTGAGTGGCCGGCAGCTTCAGAAACCCTCTAGGAAGGAGCCCAGGTTGTTGAGAAGGCTGCCCGGAACTCCTCAGCGGGGTTAGATGTCTGCCATCCGGTTGGATACAGCCACATCAAGGCATTTGTACACTTGATCTCCCATTCCCCTCAAAGCCTGTGGTGGCAGTGGGGGGATCAGTGGGTTATTAGCCACAGCACCAGGGCCCTAGGTTCTGCAGGCCTCCTCAGCCCCACCCTCTGTTTCAGGTGAGGCCACATGGTCTGGGTCAGAGTTTGAAGTCTCCTTCCTGGACAGCCCAGGTGCACAAGCCCAGCTGGACCACCTGCCTCAGCTGACTCTTCCCGACAGCCTCACCTCTGCAGCCTCACCAGAAGATGGGCTGTCTGCTGAGCTGCTTGAAGCCCAGGCTGAGGAGGAGCCCGCAAGCACAGAGAGCCCAGACTTGGGGGCAGAGGCTGAGGCGCTGGCCAGCCAGGCCCAGATGTCTATACCAGAATAACACCCTGGGCTGTAACAAGGCTCCTGATGACATTTCATGAGGCCTACCTGTGGGCAGGCAGCCCAGCTCCGTGCCTAATCCCAGTCCTGTTCAGCTTCTTAGGATGCAGCTTCAAGTGGTGTGCAGGGATTTCTGCTGGCAGGGGGCTTTTGTTTCTACTCAGACCCTACTCCTGATCTCCAGATGACCTTCCAGCATTTATCCTGCCTGATGGCCCTGGCTTTGGGGATTTCAAACAAGTCCTTTTGGGGGTGGCAGAGGGCTGGGAGCAGCACCCCAGATAAAGTATGTTTTGCAGGAACTGGGGGTAGGAGAGGAGGATTCTTTGCTGCTTGGGTGGGGCATGAAGCCTCATTGGTTAGGGAGAGGCAGCCATGGGCCTTGTGGGAGGGCATCTTTTGGCTGTGTACTCTCAGGTCCAGTGGCTGCTCCACTGGGGTTGCCCAGGAGGCAGGAGGGTCCAGTCATGATCCAGTGTGAAGATGAGGCAAGAGAGGAAGGGGTTGGTTGGTGTTGGCCTGATTGCTTTGTTAGGGCTTGCCTTGATTCTTCCTGCACAGCTCAGCCAGACCCATCTGTACTGGAGGGAACCCCCAAGCCCCGGGAACCCCCTCCAAGTCCCAGTCACTGACTGCTTAGTCATGTGCCCTCGTCTCTGTACTACACTGCCACAGTTGGCTCAGGCTGGCTGACATGCCACTCAGGGTTGTACGAGAGAAGCAGTGTACCTGCCCACATCTGCAGAGAAGGGAGTTTGAAATTCTAGGCCCTTTGGTGGAGACCAACCTCTGCCTGGATCACAATGTTTCTTCTTCCTCTAGGCCTACACACCACAGACCTAGTATCCCCAGTGTCTAGTCTTGTGAGCCTCCCAATGACATCTATATACAAGGCATCCAGCCAGCCCCAGTGGTGAATAAAAGCTGCACATTTAAATTCACCATCCTATGCAAACTCTTAAAGCCTGACAAGGTCTCTTCACACACAGCTGCCACCCCAAAGGGTAGCCTAGATAAAAGTGGGTAAGGGCCCTTTTCTTTTCTGAAGTATGGGAGAAAGCTGTTCCCTCCACCCCCCACCCCCGCCAAGTGCCTTTGGAGGCTCAGGCTAGATTGGGTGCTCTGCTATGCTCAGTTTCTAGAGGAGAGGGTTCTCTAACTGAAATTCTCTGCTGCTTTGGAGTTCCTCACGTTCCCACACTCCTTGCTAATTATGATGAAAGTTACCTCTGGCCTTGTCTTCTGGCCTCTGCCCAGTTGAAAGTCTCACCTTTATAGCATGATTTGTTAACATCTATGTACATACAGGGAACTCAAGTTCCATGAGGCCTGCATAATGACTGTCTGCTCTGGGGGGCACAGACCAACTAACTATATGGAGGGAGGACCCAAATCAGCTAACATGAAGTTTCAAGCACTGTTACTATACTGAAAGCAAGCCCTTGTCCAGCTTTTCAGAGGAGCTGATAAGTCTTACAGTGAGACACTGTGTCCTGGATTGTCTGGGAGCCCAGTGTGAAGTCTGCAGGAATGCAGGAAGTGGAACAGAATTGCCAGAAGACTGCTGTGGGATGGGCTTCCCTTAACTCTAGCCTGGCAGTCTGGTCCAAAGTTGCCCTTACTCAAATGTTCTGGCTCCTCCCTTCCTCACTTTTACTTCCCCCTTCCCCATAAACTGGGGAATAAAGTGGGTATCAATGTTAATTATTTCCAGGGTGAACATGAAACCACAGGTTTCTTTCTCTGTAATCTGCTATGAAGGAAAATGACAAGTGAAAAAATGTGTACTACACTTTAAAATATTTTAACTAAAGGTTTTATTCTATACAACTGTGAAATACAGATTTTTACCCTTTGGGCATTGCAGACGGTCAAGTTTTCTGGAAACTTACTGATTTGACTGGAGGGCGAAAAAAGTACAACCATGCTGGGGGTCAGATCTATGACAGAGGGAACGCAGCCACCCAAGGCTCAGCACAAAGGGTGAAATGACCCAGCAAAACTCATTCCTTTAGCTCAAAGGCCCCTCGTGCAAATACAACTGAGGGCTGATAAATAAGTGTTTTTTCTTTTTTTTTTTTTTGCCATTAATTCACAATTATTACTAAAAAATGTGCACCAAAGGCACACTGTTGTATCCAACATAGATAGAAAGGACTTTTAAAAAAAAAAAGCCGGTTGCTCTCTGAGAAAGGGAGAAAGACCATTTCATCTCATTGGAAATGTGAACAAGTCTTTGCTCACTTCTTCAAAGTGCAGGAGGCAATGACCTGTCCACTTTCCAAAGGAAGTTGACTAGTAGTGAGGGAACCCTGTCTGCAGTCGTGCAGATCAGAATATCTCAAATAGTAAGGAATGGACCTAGGCCCATCAACTGCCCCCAGCTGAACCTGTGAAGATGTAGAAAAGAAAAAACTCCCACTCCCCTCCCCAGTCCCTGCTGTTGTGGGGACAGGCCACACACAAGCTGGGGAGGCAACTGGACTGGAATAAACTGCCCTCTGAAGGCACTTGTGCTTCTGGCTTCATACAGGAGGCTTGTCAATGTAGTTTTATGGGGGTGGACCACTGATCTGTTCTGAATAAAAATGACCTTGGGGAGAATCTGAAGTATTTTCTGCCAAAAGTTGAGAATAAGTTATATTTTGTACAAGATCCAAATGATTCTAAGAAAGCTTTAGATTGTTAGAAAGAACAGTGAAAAGAAGATCTGGATACAGGTACAACAAAAACCTGCATATAAAACTTTGGAAAAACAAATATGTATACTTCCAGGATATGAATATCAAATTAACTCACCATGATATATCCCTTTATTCTGACACCATAAATTTTAGGTAGCATTTCATGAAATTAAAATTTCATCATGGTCTTAAGTTTTGGTGGTGTCATGCTGCTCACCCAGAGCAGGAAACTGTGGACTTTGCTGGTTTTGCCTGTAAATAAAACTGGACATAGTGGAGGAAGGAGTGAAATAGCCACACCTCCCTGGAGCTGCCGCACAGCCAGGGCATTATAGGGGTGCAGCATCGCTGGGCACGGGCTGTGCAAACTCTGGCCCGGCAGTCCAAGTGCTCTGATCCAGCACCTGGAATTTCAGCAGATCTTCCAACAAGAACACATCTGAGATGCAATATTAAAAACAAGCCCAACATTAATCATTTATTATGAAATGGGCTGACTCTCAAGTTGTGCAACAGCAAATTCCCATTAAAAATAACTCAAGTGGTTAAAACAATTTGATTTTTTTTTTTTTATGACAAACTTGGAAAAAGCCTTCATAGGTACTGCATGAATGGAATGTACTCTCTTAGAAAAGCCACACAGCATGTGGGTTTGAAGTCGAACACAGTGACAGATGTGGCCCAACTGATGTCTCTAACAAGTGCTAATAGACAAAGATAAAGTCCTTTGAAACAAAAGGAGGAAGCAAAGTCTGCACTGGCCTATTGTCAGTTCTCTGTACATCTTGCAAGACATAGTCTGCTTGGGGCTCTGCTGCTCTGGCACTCTGCTTCCCTGGGGACAGCTTAATCTACACATGGAAACTGGTTTCTATATTACATCTCGATTAGTCACTTCAATTGAAAGATAATCTCGGTCCATACCAAATCTGCCATTAGAAGTCTTGCTCTCGTTGGGGCTCAGTGGGCTTCCTAGGACTACTCTTGGGGCCATAAAGGAAGGTAGTAAATGAATACCCAGGAGTGTCACCCCACCCTTCACGTGGACTTCTGACGGTAATGGAGGGTGAGGTCACCACCACTCTTCCATATGAAGTGTTTCACTGTTCGAAGGTCCATATTTGGGTCCAAAACCTGAATAGGAAATAAATAAATAAATTTCAAAGTCTCTAATATCTAAAACCTTTATCGTTAACTCAGGGACTTTTTTCAGGTGATTCAGCTTGTTCACTCCTCCCCCATACCTGGTAGCCTGCTCTTGCTGTTACAGCTTCCATGCATGCAGGCGTGAAATAGGGCATGGTGAGATATGCATCTTTTGTGGCTCTGCCAGAAATACCAGGCCATCTTTCAGCCATTCCTCTGAAGAAACATCTTAAGTGCCTCTGATTTAAAACAGCTCTGCCATTTCTTCACCTACCTCCTCCACTCCAAATCTTAAACTAACACAGCAGATGCTGCTCTGCAAATCAAGACCATGTCTTTTTCTTATTAGAAAAAAAGAAGCTTCCAGCATCCATATTTGTCTGTGTATATTTAAATCTCTGTATCTTCCCTGAAAATCTCCCCAAAGGGTGGTCTAAAGAGCCCCTCCAAAAGGGCCTCACAGATAGGTGGGAGAGACCCAGGGTTCCTTAGAGCCTCTCTAAAGCAGACCCGACTGCCACCCAAAACAGATTTGGGAGCTATAATCACACCACATTATGTAATTTTGTCTGAGCACCAGCACTGGAAAAAAGGGACTATGGTCCTCCAGTCCACTTACCTGGTCCTGGCACAAAAGTTCAATTTTCTCCTCTGCCAATACAGCAATATCCTCCTCTTTTTCCTGTTCCCCTGGTTTTTCATTATTAGAAGAGCTAGTGGTTTGAGACTCATTATCCAAGTTGATAATTTTCTCATAAACATGTTCCATTACTTTTCGGACTTGGAGCATGTCACTAGCAGAGAGTCTGTCTCTGTAAAAAGCAGACATATTGTGACAGGGAGATCACTAAATATTATCTCTTCTATATTGTTTTTCTTTGGTGTTAACATTTTATAAAGATTAAACATACCACAGAAACATAAACCAATAAATATTTTTAGTCATTTCTTTAATCTACTTTTAGAATTGCCAAAAGATTTTCTATAGTGTCCTCCTAAAACACAAGTTTATGTGCAACTAAATGAGATTAAATACATGTTCTTAAAACTTACATATACATACAGAATAGCCTTCTCGGTTTTACTCCCTTAAATGCTTTCCCAGAGACTGGGCAAACTAAATAATCCTGGAAGGGAAGGCAGCCCCCAGTGCTTACCAGTGTCCAGTGCTCTTGGGGCTCAGTTTCCCCCGGGCTCTCCTCCCTACTGCCATGTGTTCAACTAGCACTTGTGGGCAGATGATGCCCCAGGCTAGACTTCAAGTTTCAAACTTCTGCTTTTGACCACAAACCCAACAGATTGCTGGGGATCTCCAGTTTGATGTCCCAAACTACACTCATCACTCCCTCACCCCCAAACCTACTGCTATATCTCTGACGTCAGCCAATAAGTCAAACCAAATAGCTAAGGCTTAAACTCTAAAAGCCATCTTGATCTTCAGTCATTAAATCTAGTTGAAGTGACATCTAGGACTGTAAAATAATCCAGTGTACGTGTGGAGGGAGGTGGCCAGGAGGGTAGGTAGAGGTATAGATGAAGCCAAGGGTTTAGCCAGGTGTTGATAATTACTGAAACTTTCTGATGGACAATGGGGGCTCATTATCCTATTCCCTTTTTGTCTAAGTTTGGAAATCTTTGTAACAAAAACGTTTTTTAAAAAAATCTTGATTTTACGTGCCAGGGTTCACATATCATTCATAGTTCATCTCATTCCTGTACTACTAAAATTCTTCTCTTGAGTCTCCCTGCCTTGAGCCTCTCCCTGGCCCACATCCCACATCTCAAAAATTTTTGGTGTTTAGTCACTGCATGCTCTGTGGCTTAGCATTCAAATCCAACATCAATGAAACCTCTAATTACCTTTTTAATTTTCCTCCTAGTATCCTCTTATTGCTCCTCCACCTATGCTGCAGTTACATGGGTCCTCATGCTAATTTCCAATATCTCGTGCATGCTTTCACTTATACATATATCCCCAATCAATTGTGTCATAGACCTGGAATATCAATCTTTTAAAGTTATAGCCATCCTTACATGTCCAGCTCAAATTCCATGTCCTTCAAAAAGCCTTTCTGGAAAGCTCCAGTCAAAAACCCTTTTCTTTCCTCCACTCTCATTATTCCCTAAGTATTCATAAAAGCAGTTATTATATACAGGTTGTATCATAAACTGTGAATTATGGCAAGAGACAAAATCTATGTCTCGTTTATTTTTTGAACATCTGCAACCTACCACAGTTGGTACCTGGTAAGTGGTTTAATTGTATAAGCTTTTATTATAAAATCAGCCTTAGATCTAGTACTTGTGTCCTTTGCTATAAAAGCAATCATAAGGAAAAAGATTCTCTGTTATTAATTAGATCAAGGAACCACATGACACTACATTTACTTACTTTTTTAAGGTTTTTGCTCCTGAAGATGCATGAGGTTGGAGGTAGAAAGGAATTTTGTTGAATTTGGGCATATTTTTCTGAAATATTAGAAGTTAAAAAGATACAATAGTTTCTATTAGCTGATAAACTAAAATATCAATAGGAAAACATGATTTATAAGTAATAATTACAATTAAAAGTGACTCTAAGAAATTTATAGTAAAGTAACAAATTATCTAAGTCAGCTTACAGAAAATTTATCAGAAAAATACGTTTAGTTTTGTAATAAAAGATATATAAAGACAAATCATATGTTGTAATACTGGCGATGTAAAATTGTAGCATGGCTCTTCTTAAATAACAGTACAAGATATTAAAGGGAAACAAACTTTATTTTAATTTTTTAAGCCATATAAACCAAAATCTCACTTCTACACTAAAATATTGGGGCTGATACCTAAAGGCCCAAACAAAAAATTAAGTGTCTTGAGAGAAACCCAAACAGCATTCACCTCTGAGCAAAGCCACACTCTACACTGGTGAGGCGCACCATCCACTGAAAAGGCCAATCAGATCCTCCCATTTTCTTTCCCACTGATATCAGAGTGAGGTCTGAGGTTTTAAGAAAGAGTGGAAACTTCAGCCAACAACCTAGGTGTCTACCATGAAGTAAACCACATACTTAGATGAAGGATAAAATTATCTGGTCATCTTTTCTCAGGGTATTAATCCCTTCCGAGCCTCCATGTCATATCCTGTCTGGATTTCTCCTCTCAGGAATAAGCCACAGGCCTAAAGTCAGCAATGCATCCCAGGTGAGTTTCACACTCAAAGGAAGTAGTGGTTTATGGGGAGTTCGGACATAGAGAAGACCATAGAATATCCATCAGTTGTCACACTGGCTTTAAGTCCTTGGAGGTACGTCTGGGACAGAAAATAAATTTTCTAAAGCTTCTAGAGATTAAATCCCTTCTCATACGGCTTTAGGAAAATACAAAATAGGTCAACAGTAGGTAAAAGAATCTAGAAACAGACCCACATGTATACAGAAATCTAGTACATGATAAAGACAGCATTTCAAATTAGTAGAAAAAGGGTAGGTTATTCAATAAATTGCTGGCACACTGGCTATCTCCTTGGAAAAAGTTAGAATTCTACCTCACACCAAACAGAAGAGTAAATTCTAATAGATTACAAATCTAGACATAAAAAAGATCATAAAGGTTCTAGAAGAGAATATAAGAAAACATTTTTGCTACTTTGGAGTGGGAAAACAGCTAAACAAGACATGAAACTCAGAGCCATAAAGGATCAATTAGATTATATAAAAATTAAAACTTTTCACCTAGCAAAAGACACCATGAACAAAGTAAAAATTTGAGAGACATAAGTAATTATCAAAGGGTTAATATTCAATATAAAGCACTCCTACAAATCAATCAGAAAGACAAATGACCCAACATGGGTAAAGAATACAAACAGGCAATTCACAGAAGAAATATAAATGGCCAATATGAAAAGATGCTTAAACTCATTACAAATTTTTTAAAAATCCACATTAAAACAATATAATAATATTTGCCTATATTTTAGAAAAGATTAAAAGTATCCAGCATTGGTGTAGGTGTGGGGAAATGGGCACTCATACACTGCTGGTGAGAGTGTAAACTGGTACAGCCTTTGTGGAGGGCAATTTGGCAATATCTATCAAAATTTAAAATGTGCATACCCTTTGATCCAGCAATTCCACTTCTAGGAATTTATCCTAAAAAGTACACAAAGATATATGTACAAGGATGTTCACTGCAGCACTGTTTGTAATAGAAAACATTGGAAACAACCTAAATGTCCATTAATAGGGGACTGATTAGATAAATTATGGTACATTTATACAACGGAATACTACACAGTCATTAAAAAGAAATGATCCATATGTACAGATATGAAAAGATGTTCAAGATACATTTTTAAGTGAAGAAAGTTGCAGAACAGTATGTATAAGAGATTATGTGCAAAATAAAATGAACTGTACACACATATATGTACACAAATAATATATGCTTGTGTATTCAAAGAAAAAAGTACTGAAGGCTATGCATTAACCTATTAATAGTTGTTACCTATGAGAGGAAAGATAAGGAGTCAATGAGAGAGAAGGAGTGATTGGGGAAGAGATGGGAACTTCACTTGATTCATTATTGTATTAAATAAGCATATATTATTTTTATAATTAAAACCCAACAAAGACAGAAATATATAAATTATTATCAATACTTCTGCAACTTTGGAACTGCAGAGAAACAGATGGGGATTCCACTTGGCAATCTACTTTTTATTAAAGTTTAAGATTATACTGTCTAAAGCAGTTCCTAATTTCATGATTTGGAAAAAATAAAAGGGCAATGTGAGAGTGGAGGACACTTACATCCACAGTGATGTCAATTACCCATTGTGGCACTGTCTCATTAAGAAGCATCGACTCAGTTTCACCCCCGGAATCTCGGCAGAGTAGCCTAAACATAATCCATCAGGTAGTTAAGTGACACAACAAACACAGATGACAAAAATCACTGTCAACAAACATGAGAGGAAGGAACCCCCATAGATTTCATTAAGGATAACCTCCGCTTGACAGCTGAGGAAACAAAGTACAGGTAGGCAGAATGATTCGCTTGGCTAAAAGGGAGAGGAGGTCCTGAAACTCAGGCCCCAGATTTCAAGACTGGGCATATACAATAGCTACTTCTCTGAGTCCTTGGGCAATGACAGGAAACCTGGGTTTAAGCAATGCACTCAAGTAAGGTCCCCTGCCAGTGCTATAGTGTGTGGCACAGGCTTCCTCACACAACAGGGGTCAGGATACTTTTGGTAACCACTCTCAGAAAACCTCCATAAAGGAGGAGAATTCTGTGCTCAAAGGCAAGACAAGCATTTTTCTTACTTCTGGAACTTACAGGAGACTAGTGAGCTCGCCCCACTGGCTACACTAGGGCCTTGCTGGCAACTTGGAGGTTAGCCAGTCCAGCCCTTCTCTGCAGGACCCCATAAAGGGCTGTCTGGCACCCCAGGTCAGGCCAGTGTCAGTCACGACAGTTCCCAGGAACAGCCCAGCCCATCTTGCCTGGCCCAGCCTAAGAAAAGTTACCTACTCTGATGCTCTCCTGTGGGCAGAGACTTCTGGTGATGCCATCTGTTCCCTGACCCTGGCAGTCATGCAGACAAAGTGAAAATTTTGTGCAGAAACCACCAAGGCAAGGTATCTACCTCATTCTAACATTAGACATTCTCCTCTCAATTGGTATGTGGTATAAGAGCAACAGACATTTAACTATTTCATGGAAATGGAAAAGGTTCCAAATCCCTGACATCCCTAGAAGTTAATGAACAACTAACATCTGTTTAAGTAAATACTTCTTAGCAAATGGGATGCTTTCTCAGGCAGGGCCTCTGGCCCTTCCTACTCATACCTGAACAGTGTGCGACCTCCAGCTTCACCAAAGATCACAGGTGTGTGGGGGGGCACTTGAAAATACCCATTTCCCTTCTGAACTCGGTTCTCCTGCTCCCCATTTACTAGGAAAAGATACAGGTGGTGTTAGTATCCAGATTTAGAGCTAAAAATACAGATTCTGAACATTTTATTTTCACAGGCTTCAAACACTGCAAGATTTTTAAAGTCAAAAGTCCTATAAGTCAGCCTGAGTTAGAAATAAAGGTAAAAAACCAACAAAAGTTAAATCCCTGAAAATAAGAAACATGACAACTTGTGGTGTACTTCATGAGAAATGACTGCATTTTGGAACATTTTAATAAAAGGGGAGATTAATGTTTGAGATTTGAAACAAAAACATAACAAGCTACTTCAGTCATAGGGAAGTCTAGGACAGCCTGTTTATAAATGATGATCTGTTTTTTTTCTGTAGAACACCCAGCTCAGAAAAATTTCTTGAGGAAAAAAAATTGTTTTTAACGGAAGCCATAGCTAATGACAGAGCTGTTAGAGAAAAATAAAATCCTCAAAGAGGCCATAACTTCATTTCTACTGTTCTCTGCAGATTTCATTTCCACTCATTCTTTGTAATCTTTTGACCCACATGCAGTTGATCCCAACTCATTCATGAACACTTCTCTAATCAAACTGGAAGTAAGCTTCCCCTCTGAAATCTGACAGCACTTGTAGAACCTCTCTCTCCTAGCACCCAGCACTTCTCTCATCTCAGAATGCTTCTGACAGTACTTCTTTGTCCTACCAGAACATCAGCCCGATGGACAGGGGCCATGCCCAGGTATCTTTATCACCTCTACCTGCGACTTGCTAAGGGCCTTTGAATCCTTGAGCTGCTTACCACCATCATCTAAACAACCCTTAAGTATCCAACTGAGCATGGGGCAGGTGCAGCAGGAAATGACCAGATAGGTGGAGCACGCCTTGGCCTGAGCTCTGTATAAGGAGGTTAGCAGTTTGCCATGGCAGTTTGATATTGAGGATGATGTGGGGTTTCTGGTGATTTCTTCCTTACTCCCCCCACCCACAGTGTAGATCCAAGGGGTACTGAATGTACCATTTTGGGTTTTTTAATTTATTTTTATTTATATACTTTTTGCTTAATCCTTACTGTTCATTTGGGCCTCTCAGGGTATCCTGTCTAACTGGAAATGACCTGCCCAAAGCTACATAGCTGATAAGCAGCAAAGTCCACACCAGAACTAGCTTCCTCAACCCTCTGTAGATCTCTATCTTTCCATTAGTTTCTCTGGCTCACAGTCCACTGTACAATTATGACAGGGAGAAAAGTGGGCCATGTGATATAAAAGAAAAGCCACCATGGGTGAGGTCAGCGCCCTCTTTCTGACAGGGACATCAGAAGACTGGTGATCAGGGAAACATATTATCCTCACGAGAGAGATTTAAATTCCACAAATCAGTATGAATGAATCTGTCAGCCAGAACGAAGTCCCTGGCAGGAGGTACTCGCCATTGTTGCTCACTCACTCCTGGTGGTCAGCAGAGTCTTCAGCAGAGTAAGCCTCAGTAGGTGGGACTCAATGACTCCTCAACCAGCTGTAGGTTACACATGAGATGTGAAATTCTAAGTTCTTTTTTTGCCTTCCTTTTATCAAACTGAGCCAAATGCACACATTCAAAACATGTATTCCTCTGCTGCCCAGAGAAAGTTACTGCCACTGCCCGTGGCACACACACTTTTCAAATGTGATCAATGACATTAATTCTTTACACATACTTGTTCACTTATCCTGCCACTTCTGAGTTGGAATTTGATTTTTTGAAACATTCAGAGTCAAAATCAGGTAAGATAATCAGGCTAGGTAATACCAGTATTTCAGGCCAACATGAAGTATGACTATGCAATGATAAACCTGGCTTTCTGGTGCTGCTAATTAGCTAGCTATGGAGGTAAATCCAGTAGGTCAGATACTCTGAGGAATATTTTTGGAATAAGCCTGCTAAGGTCCCTAGTTTTAAGGCAAAGGCGATTTGAATATATAGAGAGTTTGTTTTATGTACCTGTAGCAGTCTCAAAGATTGAAAGCCACACCGCAAGGTGGTCTGCTCTCTTGGAGTCTCATTTAAGACAGAATGGATGCTCTTACTTTGATATGGAAGGGAGGACAATAAATTGGGCACACCACAAATATTTATTATGTCACATTTTAGTAAACATAGTCTGAGTAATTTTTAATCAATTATCTGAATATAAAAACACTAACCATGGTTTACTTCATTTTCTTCTTCATCCATTGGGTTCACGTGTGTTCTAGGCCAATATTCTAGGAGTGCCTGGAGTAAAAGTCCTCCTAAGTTCACTGCAAAAAAGTTCATTAAAAAAAAAAAAAAAAAAAAAAAAAAAAGGAAGAGAACTAATTAGTTTTAACTAAAAATAGGAGGAAAGAAATAAAAATGGTAAGTTTCCACATATGCTGATGTTAAATGCTTAACCCAATGCCAATGATGTTTAACCTAAGGACTTTAGAAATATTTTCTGTTAAAATTTTATCTTAGGCTGTTTAAAGCAATGATGATATGGAGCAAACAGATATCCTACTTAGTTGTTGAGACATAGTCATTCTTTAAAAACAAGAATCACTTTCTTAAAAGGACTATTTCCATATGAAACCACTAAAACTATTTGTATACATCAGGTATTTCACATTCTTAGAAGAATATTGACTGCGGATATAATCAACAAAATATAAAGGACTCTTACAAAGACAAATACATAGAAAAAACAGCACAGATCCACCTTTTCTTTCAGAGGGAGAAAGAGAAGGAAGCACACTTAAACTTACATTTTGGATCTGACCCATCAGGGCTGCTGAAACCAGCATCTTTTGCAGAAACCCAAGCAGCAAAACAGTCACTCTCATCCAAAGTAATAGTCAACATCTGTGAAAAGAAAAATTGTTAGCAACGTTCAATTTGAATATCTTCTCCAAATAAGTCTCTAAATCTTTATTATATTCGTTCTATTTGCCTAAAGTGCTAAGTCATAGATTCAGGTCCCAAAATGTGTTTAATGTGATTCAATACAACTACAATTTAGTTTACTGGGACACCAAAGACATATAAACTGTAGTTTCTAAGTATTAACAAGAAAAAAACTTTTTCTTTCACATTTAAAAATTATAGGACTCTGTAACTAATAATAATTATGAGCTTTATTAGAAATCTTTAACTCTCCCAAATATACAAGTATCGACTGCTAACTTACTCCGGTTTTTAAGTCTACTGAGAACCAATTTGGCACATACACCATTTTAAATCTTTTCTTAATTTCATCTTCAAAATCCACTTTGCCCAGATCTTCAACTTTACATGCCTATATATCAAAAGGAAATGTAATGATCAATATTAAGTGGTGAATTTACATGATTCTGACTTTGCTATTCAAAATTTTACATATTTTCACATTTGTCTAAATGAAAGTCTAAAATATATTCAAAAAGAATGCAGTGAATTATTTTCTTATCTTAAAGCATTTGTCCTTAAGTAACTATCTGCTGCTACTAAAATTTTAAACTAAAAACCACAAAATATTATTTTTTTGGGGGGATACTGTAATTTAATTTGCTGATATTGATATATCACCACACTTACGTGGAAGCAATGTCAAATGAAACTCAAAAATAAGTAAAAAAAAAAAAAAAAAGAATTTCCAAAGAACAAATAAGTTACTAAGTGCTTACCTTAAGAGAACTGTGAAGTTACCCTCAGAAAACAGCTTATATAAGCAGTAATTTAGAAGTTTCTCTTTCTTGACCATTGTAATCCTTCTTTATCCCTTCTCACATTCCTTAAATATGTGTGCTCCCCAAGAGTATGTCCTGAACGTCCTCTGGCACCAAGTAGTATGTCCAATGACAGCTCACTTCAGTTCTAAACCATACCACAGAATGTTCCCTCCTCACCTTAAAAGTAACTGTCTCTCGGGGCCGGCCCGGTGGCGCACTGCTACAGTGTGCCGCTTGGGAGCGCGGTGGCGCTCCCGCTGAGGGTTCGGATCCCACATACAGACCAGTTCCCGCTCACTGGCTGAGCGAGGTGTGGGAGCAACACCGAGAGTTGCGATCCCGTTGCCGGTCCTGGTCCGGTACGGGCGCGACACTGAGGGTTGCCGGACACGAAAAAAGACAAAAAGGAAAAAAAAAAAAAAAAGTAACTGTCTCTCTCCCAATGGTCCCACTTCATCAGTCACGTTCTCAAAGGGAAACTGCTTGTTCTCACACATCCCATTGCTCCCCAATGCTACATGGAGACCATTACTCCACCCTCTCCGTATAAAAACTCCTATTTCTTTGAGGGCCGTGTCATTTTGCTGCGGTAAACTTACACCTTTCCTTCACTTCCATCTAGCAAACGAGGTCACTCTCCCTCATTTACTAGAGACTTGAGCCCTGGTTTACTGCTTTGCAGTCCATCTGAAGTTCTTGTTTTCATCCTGAACACCACAGCATCCACATGGGCAACACATATGACATGTTGGTCTCTCAATTCCTTGATAATATTCTCACTATAAGCATACAATCTCTAACCTCAACTGGATCATTAATGCTATCTGGGATTTTCTTGTTTCCAAAGTCAGTCCTCCATAAAAAGTTTGTCACTCTTCTTATACCTTTGACCTTGCCACCTCCCCCACTATCTTAAGCACATGACTCTCACTCCTTCTCAAAAAAGAGAGAAGCCTTGACAAAATCCCCTTAACTTTATGCTACCTTTTTTTTTTTTTTGCTGCTACAGGGATCCGAATCCTTGACTTTGGTATCATGACACCTCAAGGAAAAAGGTGTCCCTTCTCGCTGTGCTCTAGTTCCCTTACCTCTTATTTCTTGGGATCCTGTACTATCATCTATCCCCTCATGCCTCTACTGGCTTCTCCCCATGAGGAGTTGAAACATGCTAAATTTCTTCCATGTTAAAAATGGACACCAAACAAAACCAAGCAAAAACAAAACTTTCCCTTGGCACTCTTGCCCCTAAAACCTCTCCATCTACTGCCCCTTCCTGGCCCCTCTCTACCCAAAGACAGAAAAGTCAAATTTCGTCAAGGATTATCTCCACTCAAATTCTCAGTTTCTTTACCTCCTAATCACTACTTAACCCACTCCATCTGATTTTGCCCTTAGGACTCACCCCAGATATCACCCTTTTTATGGGTATAATCCATGTGCATGTTACTTCCGTATCTTAAATGAACTCTCAGCAAGCTGACGACACTAACCACAAACTCCTATCTGAAACACTCAATTAGTTCTTGAGCTGCCATCTGCTCTTGGTTTTCTTACCCCTTTTTGTCATACACCTTGTGGCTTCCTCTTTTTCCAACATCCCTGAAAGAGTGATGATCTGGTTTCTTCTCTTCTCAGTCTAGACATGTACCTTGGAAACCCTGACATTTCCCATGACATCAATTGTAATCCACAAACTGCTGACTACTGAACATTTTTCTCCAGACCAGTTCTTTAAACTGTGCATTCAACTGTACAGCTGTTTGCCCACCAGATACCTCTACACAGATATCCCATATACACTCAAATTTGTCATCTTTCTTAGCATGCCCCTTTCTCCCTAAAACCCATTTTTCATCTTCCATTCCCTATATCACTTCCAGTCACCAAATTGTCTAATCCAGAAACCTGGGACTCATTCTTGTTTCTTCCTTTCCTTTACACTCCTTTCATTAAAGCATCACTCTTGTTCACAGGCCTAATATTTTTCTAATCATTTTTTTTCCCATTCCCTTTCGCACCCTATAGACAAATACCATCTTTCACCTATAGTAGTGTGATAGCCTTCTAACTATTATGTGCCAGGCACTCTGCTAAATATTTCTTGAACGTCCCCTTGACATCACTAAGAAATAGGTACCCTCTCACGTTTCAGGAATCTTAGAGAAGGCTTAGAGAAGTTCAGCATGTTCCCTAGACCACCTGGCTAAGAGATAGCTGAGCCAAGATTAGAATGCAGATCTGTCCAGCTCCTAAGCTTATGTTCCTAAACACTTCTGACTTCCCTACACTGTGTAATGTCACATCTATTACAGACAATCATTTGATCTTAAAACCTCAAGGTCTATTATCTGGATATAGAAAGCTGCCAGGTACACAGAAATGCCAATTATGGTGCATGCTAGCTCAGAGCTCTAAGGAGAACTACCTCCATTCAGACACCAGGACTCTACTCGGACCTCAGCTAACTAGACCACAGGTGGACAACAGAACCATAGGCAGAAAATCAGTAAGTCAACTCTCAGAGAGTAGCTGGCCTGATCAGATTCTCTTAGGTATTCCGGAGACACTCAGGTGCTGGGCAGCATGAGGGGAAGTCCAGCCACAGGACAGAGCTAGGGCCACATTAGTGGTAGAGTATCAGAGTGAAAAATCAAGAATTCCTGCCAATGAGTTCCTTAGGGCTGCTGTGGATCCTCCCAATCCATATAGGATCCTTCTCTGAAAAAAAATCTAACTTTCTAGCCACCTGACAGGCATCCCTCTATTATAGAGAAAAACTAATTAGACTTTTGAAGCCTGCTGCAACTAAACTTTCAAGTAAAATATATAAGTCCTCTTATTCTGAAGTCATGCTCACCAAGCAACTGTTTCATAACGGACTTCCCACATAGCTGTGCCCCACAGGGAGGAAAAGTGGTGCTTAGGCCAAGGTTTCTATTCAGAGACAGTCTATATTTCCCACTAAGAAACTTGCTTATCTCATTCTTTAGATCATGAAGTTAATCTAAGTGAATCTCTCTTCCTTGTAACTAGGAGCTTAACCAAAACACCAGATCTTTTCAATTCTTCCTTTATAATATACCCAACATCTATCTCTTCTTTTAGATCCCCAAATCACTATGCCTAAGACAACTGTCTTCCAGCTTCCAGTTTCCCATTACATATATTACTATGGCTCTGAAAATGGGATTTTCCTGCTCTAAAATTACCTAAGATTCTACAGAGAGTACCAAAAAAAACACTAACTCTGGAGCCCGCAATTTAAGAATCTGAAAAATGACCCAAATGTCATCTTTCATCCTTACACCCCTACTACTTTATATTTACTCTATTCTCCAAATAAAGAAAACTGCTCAGCTTGTTCTAAATAAGTACGTACCACTCTTCCTCTGTACCTCTGTCATTTATTCCCTCTTCCTGAAATGCCCTCTACCCACATCCATCTGCTGGAAACCTTTAAGCTCTTGTTCAAAGGATTTCTGCACCATGAAGCTCTCCTTACTTCTCCAGTTGTAAGTAACAGCCCTTGTCCACAACTATCCTGTGATCTGTTTATTCTCTATCTATAAAGTTTTCACATTTCACTACTCTTGTCCCTCTTACCAGAAGAGATCATGGTACACACTTTTCCATCATCTATGACCCTCAAACCCAGTTCCTTACACATAATATTCATTAGATCCAGGAAATATGTGTTGAGCAAATAAACCAACAACACTAGAAGGGACATTTGTCAGAATCATAAAAGCAGACTAACTTTCCAATCTGCTGACAAATTCTTCAGTGCTATTTAGAATGTGGCTGAATAGCTTAATTGCACCTCAAGTGTCCCAGAGGGAGTCATCATAATGTGAAGTAGATTATAACTGATGCTCACAGTGATGGCTGTAAGTCCTAAGCAACAGCCAGACTTATTCTGTGCACTCCAGTGGGTCTTAACCTAGGGTGGTTTTGCACCCTTCTTACTCCTTCCTCCCTCCAGACATTTGACAATGTCTGGAGCCATTTTTGATTGTCAAAACTGGAGGTCAGGGGGTGCTACCAGCATCTAGTGGGTAGAGGCTAGGGATGCTACTAAACATCCTAATGCACAGGACAGCCCCTCCCCACCCCCAAAGAATTATCTGGCCCAAAATGTTGATACCGTCAAGGATGAGAAACTTTGATGTACTCAGTTTTAAGGCAGCATGTAACACAGTTTGCAATATACTAACCAGAGAAAAAGGTTCCATTCAGATAGTTTAGGTGCTTGAAAAGATAATCTATGGACTTATCTAATACATAAGAAAAGTATCCACCTCCAAGATAAGGTATTATTGCAACTCAATTTTTATGCATTTACTATCTTGATTATCATATATATAAAATGAAAACTAACAGGGCTACATGATCCAACAACCTATATTTAATCCAAAAAAGACACTTACCTTCAATACATCCCAATATGCCACATTATTATTGGTATCTTTGGTTAATATATGTCTCTTATCATTAAGAATGTGGCACTGAATAATACTAGCACCCCCTAAAGGGAAAAAAAACACAATTAGCAAAACAATTCTTCATTTAAATTCACAGTGACAATAATTGTTAACTGGCATGTAAAAGGAACATAAACCATTATTAGTTACCAGAAAGAAGAAGACAAACCAGAAGAATATATAATTATATTTAAGGCAATTTAAAAGTCAATCAATTATTTATGTTCATTTATAAACATCCAAAAAAGACTGATTTTAACAATATATTATAGATTAAAGGGCTGTTCACTTCAAAGAGCTACCAGTAGAAAACTGTTGAGAGCCAACAGTTTTACCCATTGGGAACAGTCCAAATGATGACAGGTCATCTCTGAATGAGTCTCATCTTGCATTAGCTTTTCCTCCCATCATCCTTCTCTTTTTGCCTCCTGAATGGATACTCTGTTCTAAAGGTAACAGCACAGACATCTACGAACTACAGATGAATGTGTCATACAAGATTCTAATCCCAAACTCTGACACTACACACACCCTGTTTTTTGCCACAACCAGCTAGAGCATGTAGACTTTGAGGACCACATCTGTCCTTTTCTGGTTTGTGCCAAAAGACAATATGAAACCCCATATATTTTACAAAGTGGCTGCTGGCTTTACCAAGGCTATTCTGATGTTGGGCAAAAAAATTAACTCAAGAAAGCCCACTTTTAAAGTCACTAGGCAGCATTTTTTAAAGTAACTTTTTCTTGTTTTAAAAATAAACCAATGTTATTATTAGTCTTTCGTTTACATCAGAATTGCATTTAAAGAAAGGTCATAATGTTTATTTTCGTCAATGTCTTAATAACTATAATTAACCTCAATAAAAGGTACAATACCTTCCAATTTTCTTACCTTTAATAACCTGGTCAGGTTGTGTACAAAGGGGTGTTATAGGATTTGTACAGTCATTGTCATAATCTCCAGAGGCTCTAAAATTATGAATTCCCTTCAATGTCTAAAGGAATGAAATTTGTTATTTAATCATTTTGTGTTCTATAAGCTTTGTCAGTCTGTTTAAAGTGGCAAGAAAAATGAAGTTAAAGAACATACAAATGAGAAAACCTCAACAACCACTACATCAACCAAAAAATATTTAGTCATAGTACAATTATCTACCATCATTTAAAACAAAAACAAATATTAAGAAGGGAATGTTGTCCTTTTGTAGAGAAAATTAGGCAAAAAAGCAGGAGTAGTCTTCCAGGCAAAATTATGTTGATCACAAATTGTCACAATGAAATTTAGACAAGATATGATATTTTTATAAGTACACAGAAAGAGCACTTGACCTGCATATATACAGGAATAAATGCAAACACTTCTTCCTTTACCATCCACAAAATCTGGTAAGCAAACAAACCTTAAATGTCCTTTAATTACTTACTGGTTTTTTCTTTTTAAAAAAAAGATGACCAGTAAGGGGATCTTAACCCTTGTCTTGGTGTTGTCAGCACCACACTCACCCAGTGAGCTAACCGGCCATCCCTATATAGGATCCGAACCCATGGCCTTGGTGTTATCAGCACCGCACTCTACCGAGTGAGCCATGGGCCGGCCCTACTTACTGGTTTTATTGGGCAAAACAGTGCCTATTCTAAGCACATCAAAGTGTATCTTGTCTCCTGACAAAGAAGTCAGAAGCTTCATTTCAACTATTACCTTAATTTTATTATGATCCTTAAGATCACACCTGCATTCACAGGGGCTTTCAGGTTTTTCCCACTGCCCCAAAACATGCTGAGAGTCAAGGTCAAAATGAGCATTTGCTACTGGTGTCTGGCAAGTTTGTGATAACAAACCACATGTTTATAAACCTTTGCCAGGTATTCAGTGGCTCACTTACCCATTTATTTACTGTAGACTTAGTGGTTGCAACCCAGATTGCAGGGGGGGGATCAGCTGACCTATCAAGCTCCATCTGAAAACAAAGCACAAAAATATTGCTTTGTGGAATGTCACCTCTTCAGAACTGCCAGAGCTAAATATACATTATTAAATATCAATTTATTTGTTTAACAATTGCATGTTAACTATACCAAGGCATGTGTTAAAAGCTAGGAATGCACAGAAGAATGAGAAAGTCTCTTTGTTTTTTAAATTTTTATTTATTTTATTTTTTAATTTCTGGGAGTATTTTTGCTAAAGGAATTCATAGCCCTATAAAAGTATAATAGGGTGACTCCTCACCAAAAACACTGGCTGAACGTTTTAAGTGTGGATAATTTGATGGACCTATGTGGATGTAGTCAAAAAGATGAAGATTTTCTATAATTTTTTGGTTTTGCTACTCTGGTTTTTATGTTCTTTTTCAATAACAAGGTAATACATTTCTTTTTTCTTTAAAAATGTTTGTAGTAAAAAAAACATTCTAACTACACAGCAAAAGTGAAAAGAACCCCTGCCTAAGGACTGGACACCTGAGAACAGTTTACTGAATATTCTTCTGTATTTTAAAAATACAGTTGACCTTTGAACAACATGGGTTTGAACTGCACAGGGTCACTTATGTGCAAATTTTTTTCAACCAACCACAAATTGAAAATACAGTATTTGTGGGATGCAGAACCTATATATACGGAGGACTGACCTTTCATTTAGATGGGTTCCACAGGGCCAACTGTGGGACTTGAGTATCCACAGATTTTGATATATGCAGGGGATCCTGGAACCAATCCCCCACAGATACTGAGGGACAACTGTACTGCACCTATAAATATATACTTATATGCATGTATATATTACACAAATGGAATCACCGGACATTCATCCACTATTCTTCCTGTACCAGGAAACTAGGTTTGGAGTGGTGGGGGCAGGGCTGGACTCGCCCCTCATAGGAATCTTCCTCAGTTCAAAATGATATTCCTTATAACACATAGTCATGTTTGTGCCAAGTTCTCTTAGTCTTTTTTTATACAGCAAAGAGACCCGGCAGCTGCAGGGTTCACAATGCAGTGTGTTTCTCCTCCACACTCGTTTCTCCCATCAGCCTACTGCCTACACTCATGCTGTGTATGTATGATTACTAATTCAGCCTCACTCCTTCCTTCTCTAAAGGATTATTGGTTTCATCCATTAGGGGTGTGCCATCTATTTTAAGCAACCGTACTTGCCAGTTTTGTCTGAGCTCTTAGGCACCAGGCATCCTCACAACTGTCTCACTTGACCTGCATTCCCTTTTTTAGCCCTTCCACCCATACAGTGGTCTGGGGTTTCAGATGTCACTTAGCTTTGCAGATGATGGGTATTTGCAGTTGTTTCTTGCTTTCCCTGTTTTCAAATAGTTTTGATTTCTGAGAAAAGGGAGTAGTGCTGTCATTATGGCTCCATTTTAAGTTTAGAAAATTCCTCACTGTTATTTTAACGTGCAATTCTGTAATTATCAGTGAAGTTGAATATCTTGTCATATGTTGATGGGCCATTTTTCCATCTAGGCTTCACTTTTAGCAGATGTAAATATGGATGGCTTCTAAAGACTTCCTCAAGTACATTTTTATCCACATTGCAGACCCTGATTATCAGAACTGCTTTGAGGTGGTAACAGTTTGAAGTATGAAGCAGCTCGCTGCCTCTTTTCCTTCAGGAGTACTCTTCCACATCCTTACTCCAGAGACTGTGGACACATTTCTCAGAACTACTTCTGCTTTGTTGCCTGCTCACAAACAACCTTAACTCCTCATATTCTTCCTTCTAAGGACAGGTCTGGAAAGCCAGGCAAGCTCAGGAACAAATGTGAGACAATCTCACAAGAATTCCCCAGTGAGAGAGAGACATGCTTCACTGATGTACCTAAGAAGTCACAATTCCTTCTACTGGTGACTTACAAAACTGTTAATAAAGCAAAAGCAAAACACAAAACTGCCTCAGCACTGACCCCCTGAGGATCTAATACTGACACAGTTCTATCCAGACAAGTGTCCACTCTTCCTTATTCTGTCAAGTTCTGCCTGTGGTGAAATACCTTTTTTTTACAATCCCACACCTGATACATGTTTTAATATAGATACTGCTGTATTTGGCTCACATGTGTAACAACCTTAATTATAAAGCTAAAATATATGACATACCTTGAGAACTGGTGCTTTTTCTTCACAAATTAGCACCCGAATATCAGGATTTCTTAGGTCTGTACAATAAATCTTTCTGTCCCTTCCTCCTGAATACACGTGTGTAAAGGCATCATTGACTTGCAGGGCCCAGACACCTTCATCATGGACTCGGTATGTTGCTATACATCTCTGCTGGCCAAGGGACCAAAGGCGAATTGTCCCATCAGAACTGCCGGAAAGGCACTTCAAACAAAGGTAAGGTAAGGTTAGATAGAAACCTGCCAAAAAGTTCCTGCTTTTCTGTGCTTTGCTCTTGGGCTTCTCCCCTGCCTCTACACTGCCAAACACATCTCTTTAACAATCTATATTTCGTCTCTGATACAGGCTCCTGACAAGCATGCACCACAGGCTGAAACGATCAAAGACAACAGTCCATGCTCAAGCAGGGGAAGTCTCTCAGCAAAACTGCCTTGTCGTCTCTACCTGGTCATTTGTTGATTATTAGTGAATCCTGCAGGCAAGTCCTGTTCGGATTATCTATCACTAAGGGAGATGGAGTTGGAAAGCAGGTGAAGTTAAGGTAGCACTCTGGACTAGGCTTGTGGTTCTCAAAGTATGGTCCCAGAAGCACTAGCCTCCCCTCAGAACTTATTAATAATGTAAATTTTGGGGTCCTACCCAAACTTAAAGAGGCAGAAACTCTGGTGGGGCCCAGCAATCAGCGTTTTTTTATAGGCTTCGAGGTGATTCTAATGTACACTAAGTTTGACAATTATTGCACTAGGCCAGCAAGCCGTTTGGAGTCCTAAGTCACCTCTCCGTCTCATCCCCATTCTCATGGCTCTGGATTCCTGATGGTCTGCCAGGACTCTTGAATTCTATTGACAGAAGTCATAAGCAGGATCTAGTCAAAGGCTTACCACCCATTCTCTGTGACCTTGGACACTTCCCATACGAGCCTCAAGTGGTTAACATTAGCAATTCTGACGATTTCTGAAGGCTCAGGAGAGTCAACTACATAAAAGCTGCTGGCACACAAATTAGGGCTGAGCACATGGTGAATGTGACAGAAACAGGCTGAATTAGCCACCCCATGTCCACATTTAGCATGCTCTTGACCAGTTACCATGGTGACCTACAGAAGAGGATAAAAACTTCATTTCCTTGGAGAAAAAAAAAAAAATTGGTCTGAGAAGAAAGCAATGGCTGGTGCTGGAGTATGAAATTAAATAAGCAAAGACCTTCAAAGAAGAGAAGATACTTGTGGGCTTGGGGATTTGGAAAGTGTCCGAATAGATGACATCTTCAGGAATGTTAAGGATTTATGGCCTGCCTGTGACTTTAAAGTGCTTTAGAACCCTGGACATGTTTAATTAAATAAATACATACTAGAAGACTCCCCTACAAGCTGCCAGGAGCATCAGTGGTTTAATAACGTATTACAACTAGTTCATTATGGAACCAAAAGACCAATCAATAAAGAAACTATCAGGGGTAAGGTTACAGGCAGGCCTTCAACATGTGTATAGAACCACAGCAATCTGATGGGGTAGGGGCCAAAGAAGAGCTCTGCACTCCAGGAAGAGATAAAGCTTTGACTGTGCACCTACAGAGAGTAAAGTCTGACAAAGAGGATAAGGAAGGCGAAGATGATGGACTGAAAGTCAGCGTAGCCTGGGCAACTTGCAAAAGGAAACGGACACGTCCCAAACCCAGAGTGCACAGCTGGAAGCAGATGAGGAAACACGCTTGTATCAATGCTAACAGGGTACAAGTAATAATCTCTGATGATAGTATTTTAAAACTACAAAAAAGCAGGTCCCCAAACAGAGAGCAACCACTTTTAAAGTTCAGTGTTGGCCAACTTATTAGCATTTGGTACTATGGCTAAAAAACTTATTAGCATTTGGTAGTATGGCTAAAAAACTTATTAGCATTTGGTAGTATGGCTAAAAAATGTCCTGTTTTATGGGAATTCTAGTGCCTGATATCTGTAGAAGCTGGAAGAGTCACCCAAACATTTTCCACTGCCTCCATTCTTCCACTAAGGAAACATGAAGATGTCCATTGTGAGGTAACTTCTGAGACTAGGACACAATGTCTCAAATGGTTCTGCTAAATCCCACTTAGTGGAACAGATTCTGTAGCCCTGATCAGGTACTCTTTGTTTTTCCAATAAAGATGGGAAGTACCAGTACTGGGGCCCGGTTGCTGGTGATCAACAGGAGTGTTCTTGAGATGGTTAGTCACAATCTCAACTGCTAATAGAGAACAGCCAACTAGGCAAGGTAAGTTGGGGCAAGGAGTGGCCTGATGCTCTGAGATCCCCCAGACCCATAAACTAGGTTCAGCAGGATTTATATCACAAGAAAAACTCTGTGAGTGACACAAAGAATGAGAAGACAGATGCTAATATCGTTAGCACCAATCAAAACAACTGCAATGCTGACAGACCTCTTCACAGGAAGAACTCCCTTGGGCACAACCTCAAATAGACTTAGTAACTAAGGATCTTACTCTACAGCAAAGGAGTAGGCAATAAGCAGATGTTCATGGGATTCATTTGCGTATTTTATATACATGCATATGTATACATATATATCTTACCATTAAGTCCCTGACTTAGCAATGCCACCAGAGACCCTACATTACAAGTTTGCAGGGCAATTCTGCAGGATGCAATATATACACTGGCCCAGTAACAGATAACTATTTCTTCCATATTACAAGAGTTCAAGAATCAGTAAGTAAAGTTTTCTTTTTCTTCCTTTTCCCCAATGATCAGTTATTATAGTTGTTTTGTTGATCAATTCAATAATGTAAAGATGCTGTGTTGTTGGTGGTTAAATTTACATTTAGTTTATAGTTGCCAATAAGAAAAATGATAGAAGAGAAACTAGATGAAGAATGATACATATCAGTTATGCACTCTAAGATGGACAGGCAGCTTTTAATGTAAATGCTTGCAGTAAATGTAGCTTCAGGTGAAGTGCATTTGTAACTGTAAATATGACACTTAAATCATCTCACAAATAAGCACATTCATAATTGTACTTAATTGTACATAAAGGAAACAGGCATGGAGTGTAGCAGACAGGAGGAGCTTTAGAAAGTCTGCCAGCCCCCTTCCGGAAACCAGGGAAACCATGGGATCCAGTTCAATCCTGGACAAGCTAAAGAACAGGCCTGGGCAACCATCTCATGTACAGCCTTGCATGTACATTTCAAATAGTGAGGAGCTGACTGCATTGGGCTTCTCACAATCACATGAAAACAGGGCTGCAAAGGAACTAGAGAGCTCTAGAAAATGTCCTGGCTTACAGGCAAGAAAATACTTAGTGTGTACGTGTACACACACACACACACACACCAGCTATACAAACTATACATTATGATTCCCGCTTTGTAGATGAGCAAATTAAGAACTAGTAAAAGGGAAGTCCTCTCCTCAAGGTCACACAGCTCATTAACATCAAGATGTTTCCACATCTCCAAAGACCTCAACAGGTATCTTCAAGCCTCTCTTCTGGTTCTGAAAAATGATTTCCTTCCCTTGGCTAAAACCTTCCTTTCACTTCTGGGGACAAAGATTTCTCTGATTCACATGTGGGGCAATTTCCATGTTGTAATTTCCAAAGAAGTAAGACTGATGGTGTTTCTCATCTCATCATCTTCCTACTTGCCCTTTTCTAACCCTGTCACAATCAATTCCAATTATCTCTGAACCTACTGCTGCCCTCTGGAAAAAAATGGCTAGGGGAGGCAGGGGTAAGTGGTAGAGGTATGTCATACCATAAAATGGTGCTCAGTTTTTCTTGTTTTTCATTGTCTACATTGATAAAAAGTTATTTTTCCATTGCTATAACAAACAGAATTGTGATTTATAATTTACAAATTTGTAGCCAATAGAGCTAATGTTCAAACATTACAAAAATGTTTTTCTTTGAAATGCTAACTGTAAACTAGACGTATAGACTGTATTTATATAATCAACTGACAAAATGTGCGCCAAAGTCAGACCCACTGTGAGGAGACTTTCCACTTAATACAATGGTAAAAAGCCTTCAATACCAAAGCTTCCTTCTATTTTACATAGGCAACATTTTTAGTTATTTTAGTCTCTGTACACAAAATTGCATATATTCATCTGTATTAGAATTATTCTAAGGAAATTCTTTATTTCGCTTTTATTTAAAAGTGATGCAAATAGAATAGTTTTACTAGTTTAAATATGGAATTTAGCATTTTAAATCTTTAAAATTAGACTACACTTATAATATATGTAGCCTTTGGTTCAAATCAACCTATGCAATATTACACAAAGTGGAAACATTTCTAACAAGGTAATTAGATCAATGTCCAAATTAAACTGCATACCTGTGTTCCATCTCTGTTCAATAGCAATGCTTTTACATTATCCGTGTGCCCTTTAAGCTTCATTAATTTTGCACATGTTCTTGGATCCCATACCCTTAAAACCTGTGAATTTTAACAGAATATTACACAAACTAAATATATATAGGAATAAATTTAAATAATAGACAACTTTTGTAAGTCAAATAATAACCATTAAATTCTGAGGAGGAAATACTGCTTCTGCCAGTGGACACTGTCTAAGGCTCCCAACCTTAGGGAGGCAGCCTTTCTGATGTCAAAAAATGCACAGCCCCCAACCCGCTCCTCCCGTCACTACACACAGAGTATATAGTTACTCTTTTATTTATTTCAAATAAAACCTTTCTTTTAGAATCCACTAGGCAAAACTATTGTTTATATATTTAATAATTACACACATCAAAGTACTTTGGTTTCTTTGTTTTCTAGAGTTCAAACAATCTCTTCAAGCTCTGCCTTACCTTCTCAGTGGACCCTGATACAATGATTGTTCCCAGTTGATTCATGGCCAGGCTATAAATGGAATCTTTGTTCCCACTTAAAGAAGAAGCTATTGAGAATAAATGGAGCTAAATGTTAACAAAATCATCAGCTGTTTAATAACTAGTTAGCAAAAAATTGCAGGTTTAATCTTCAATTTAGAAAATCTTATCTTTGTGAGTACTCTAAGGAAAAGAAATCTACCTATAATGAAGATAATTCTAAACAATAGCATTGTTATCAAAATTCACACCTTTTTTGGATTTGCATACACAAGAGCTCAATAAATATCTGCGCTAAATTAAATTGCACTGCCATTTAAAAACTATCCACATAAGTAATGTACTCTCAAAAATACACAAATGCCAATAAATATGAAAAAAGTCCAATCTCACTATTATTCAAGAAAACACAAATCAAAACAAAAATACCATTTTTTATACACTAAATCAGACAAAAAACAAGGTACTACTTAATTCTTTAAAAAATACAGTAAAAAGGCACTCTCATACATTATTTGTAGGAGGATAAATTGGTACAGCCTCTCTGGAAGGAAATCAGGCAATGTGTAGCAAGATTTATGTTCATGCCCTTTGATTCAGAACTCAATACCACTGAAGTGAAAAAAGTTACACACATAAAACTATCTACATAGCATGACCCTAATTTTACAATAAATAAATATAAACAAACTGAGAAGTTATGAATAAAAGAGTTAATACATGTAACGTGTTTAGAAAATACCTGCTTGTAATAAGTACTTAATAAATGTTAGCTATTATTAGTATTATTTCTATAACCATAAAAAAAGTGGGATATCCTCTCTAAATAATTCTAAGCAACACATATCTACAGTAGAATCTGTTCCCACTAAGCCTAGTCTCTGACCGTGTGACAATCCTGTTTTTCTTTTGCTTTGTTCCCTCCCATATCTGTTCAAAGCAGGCTTTACATCTACAGAGATGTGGCCTAATGATTAATGATGTATCATGATAGCCCCCAGCAGGGACCAGCTGCTGAATCACTGAGGTGGGGTACAAGTGAAAAATCAAGGAGAAGAACAAGAGATATCGTGTTTACACCTTGACAAATTTCCTGGCAAACAGGGGAAAACAAAATTCAAGAAATTATAAATACCAGTCTCCCAACCTGCCCTTCTTGGCACATACTAAGTTATATTAGAAAAACTGTTTTAGCTATATCAATGAGGGCACTCCCCAGTCATAATAAATTAGACCTGTAATGTAGGGAATCTCAATAACTCAGGCCCATGTCTTGAACACACATCTTCCAGGTCAGAATTAGCCAAAAATGTGCTCCTACAAGTCTCTTCTGACACTTGGCCTAGATGACTCTAGTAGGTTGGTCCAACTGTGAGGCTGAATTTCAAGTCTAGACTCATATGAGATCTTTTAGCTGATGAAACATCCATGCTATTAACCTGCTACGAACGTCTCTGAATTACCTCTAAAAGCACCCTAGTCTCCCTGGGCTCTCTGGAATTAGCTGGATTCTTTCAGGGCTGCTCTGAAAGGGTCCTGCCTAATTGGCACTTTTCTTTCTTTTCCTTGGGTATTTCCATCTTGGCCATTAACTCAAACACTCTTAATAAATAGTAACACTTTTAAAAGTCAGAAAACCATCTACTTTGTCAGGTAATCACCTGCTGAGTGTGTGGATTTAGGCTAGGCAATGCTGTGGGAGATACAAAGTAGTGATAAGACAGACTCTTCTACCCTGCAGGGACTTCCACTTTAGCTAAGGAGCTATGACACGCCCATGTACAAAAAATAACCAGGCTACTGGAGAAGTCACCATTTTTAGACTGCAATGAGGAACTAGCTCCTTGTTGTTCAATCGTACTGTTGGGGGCTAGAACGCTGTAGGTAAAAGGGCTCTCAAAATATGAACCACTGTCTTTATGCAAATCTATCAAAGATGTTTTATAAACCATTCTTCATGTCAATTTGGATCACTTTCAAAGAAATTTTTTTCAAACACCTTACTTGTGACAGTGTTATTTGAGGCAGTCAGTGCTGTTAGAGTATTCACATCCCAAAGGAATATCTGTCTGTCCAACCCAGCCGATGCTACTAGTTCTTTATCCTTGGCATATGCTAAGGCCTTTACATAATCCTGTAACAGAACAGACATACTATGATCTACTCTGTAGATCAGTAAGAAAATGAGCTACACAACATACTGAGATACCAATATTACACTAAAGACACTGAGAACGATGTTAGTTATTTTACCTTATGCGTCCTTAGTGTTGACATGCAAAATCCCTTATGTGCATTCCATACTTTTACTGTCGTGTCAGAAGAAGCAGATATTACTAGAAGAGGCAAAGAATTAACAAACCCCTTAGTAGTATGACTTATAAAAACTTTAAAAACTTATCGTAAAACAATGTAACATTACCGTACTTTCCCCATATCCTAGGTTTTGCTTTCTATGGTTTTAGTTATCAGTAGCCTGAAAATATTACACAGAAAATTCCAGAAACAACCAAGTCTTAAGTTTTAAACTGAACATCATTCTGTGTAGCATGATAAAATCTGGCGCCATCCCGCTCCCTCCTCCCTGGAATGTGAATCATCCGTTTGTACAGTGTATCCACTCTGTATAGGCTACCCGCCCATTAGTCACTTAGTAGCCTTCTCAGTTATCAGACCTCACAGTATCACAGTGCCTGTGTTCAAGGAACCCTATTTTACTTCGTAGTGGTCCCAAGGTGCAAGAGTAGTGATGCTGGCCGTTCAGATATGCCAAAGAGAAGGCATAAAGTGCTTCCTTTAGGTGAAAAGGTAGAAGTTCTTGACTTAATAAGGAAAGGAAAAAAATTACATTCTGAGCTTGCTAAAATCTACAGTAGGAATGAGGCTTCTATTCGTGATATTGAAAAGAAGGAAAAAGAAATTCATGCTCGTTTTGCTGTCACACCTCACACTGCAAAAGTAATAGCCACAATGTGTGATAAGTGCTTAGTAAAGATAGAAAAGGCGTCAAATTTATGGGTAGAAGACATGATCAGAAACGTGTTTCAACTGACGGCAATTGGGTTCAGTACTACTGTGGTTTCAGGCATCCACTGTGGGATTTAGAATGTATCCTGCAGATTAGGAGGGACTACTGTATTTCAAACTAATGTCTCTCTCTCTCTCTCTCTCTCACACACACACACGTACACATACAAAAGCTCTTTCTAGAACCTACTCTATATTGCCTCAAATACATTTTCTTTTAAATAGGCAGGGCAAACTTTTTTAATATTGAAGCCTCAACTAATAAGAAAAAGTTCTCTAACTCAGACTTGTAAAACCAAGAAATGAATCCTACCAAAATAAGAACAAAAAAAGAACTAAAAAAAGAATATATACTGTATGAGTCTATTTACATGCAATGCAGGGAAAACTAACCTATGATGTTTAGGAGACAGGAGAGCAGTTATCTTGGGACAAAGAGTAATGACTGAGAGAGCGGCACAAGGGGGTTTCTGGTAATATTCTGGTTTTTGTCCCTGTGACTCTATTTTTTCTTTTTGGAGGGCAGCTGGCCAGTATGGGGAACTAAACCTTTGATCTTGGTGTCATAAGGTTGCCCTCTAACCAACTGAGCTAACCAGCCAGCCTCCTGTTTTTTGATTTGGGTATTCACCTTATAAAATTTTACTGACCTGTAGTCTCAAAGTGTGTGTACTTTTCTGTACGTATGTTATACTTCAATAAAGAATTCATAAATACTTATATAAGAAAATGAAAAATATATGAAATTGAATTAAAAATAAAAACTTATAGAAGTCCTGTAGTCCAAAGAAATACTTACATGTTTTCCCATTACAACAGAGTACAATGTCATTTACCCAATCAGTGTGGTGTTCCATAGATGCTATATATGGATCTTGCTGAAATTAAAAGAAAAATCATAACAGTTTATATTAGAGAATAAAATAATTACAAATTATAGCTATGTTTAGATTCTTCAACTAATGTAACACACTGCTCTAAGGCTTTAAAATTGACAACTGTATTCAGGTATAAGATAACAGATGTAAACTTTTGTTTCAGGACAGTTTTAACTACTATTAATGAAAACCTAGGTTTTCCAGGATAAATGCTTAATTTTTATGCCTTGTAGACAACAAGCTCTGGGATAGGTGCTGTGTGTAGCACAAATTGCTACAGAAAGGAGTTTACTAGAAAGGACAGGCCTTGAAGGAATCTGCAGGCTGTGCGGATTTGAATCAGTGGCAGTGAAGGCTCACAACAGACAGCAGAGGCAGAGATGAGTGTGATGAGTGTGGTGAGGAGCTTGGCCTGATGGCAGAAGGAGATGGACAATTCCACTTTTAGCTTCCTACTGCTGTTTTTACCTTTTTAGTTAAATGTTTTTCTCATGAGATCTACAGTCCTTCAGAGAAGAAATGGAACCCAAGGGCCAAGGGAGTACTACCTGTGTCACCATTTCAATTCAGTAATTCTAGATTCTTCTACTCCTCTCACCTGGCTAATTACCAGGAGAGACCTTTTAAAGAAGAATATTTAATTACATGCACTTAAAACAGGCAAGTTTGAGACACTTCATGAACAAAGAGAACAGCCCTCTATAAGTCTATTTGAGAAATGATGCTACTCAATCTTGTCATAAAACGAAGACCAGAAAAAAAGATGTTTGAGAGCAGAATAGGCAGATTTCCACATTCTTCCAGGTTAGTTCTTATGTTTTTCTTAATTTGTTTGAAATACTGTGAATTCCCAGAAAGGTGACATTCCAATTCAAATATAAGTACCAAAAAGTATTTCAAAGCCAAACATACATAGTTTTCTTACTTTCCAAACTTTTGACATTGGGCCAACATGGTTTCCATTGGCTAAAGAACTCAAAGCCCACTGGACTGAAGTCCATTTAAAGAAACATTATTGAGCAACTATGTAAAGCAGTGGTTCTTTTTCTGCACTGAACATCAGATTTGTATAGCTTGCTAAAAAGACAGAGATTTAAAAAACACAAGGTTTAGCACCAGGGTTTTGAAGTTAGGTTGGCAGCATATTAAAGTCATTTGTCCAAAATTTACTGAGTACGGATTTAAAATGTAAACTTAATCTCTGCCTTACCTTGTGCTGATTGACACTCCATATTCTTATGATGGAGTCTCGACCAGCTGTGAAAAGTCTATTTAGTGCTGGATCCAGCTGCAAGGCATTGACTCCATTTCGATTGTACTTCTCCACCTCATCTCGAATAACATAGGAAACCTGAGAAATATGTGAACACTGCTTTTTATTAAGTTACAAACCATGCAGTAATAAAATGTAGTCTACTGGTGGCCAATCTGAAAATGGAAATTCCATGTTTCCTATATGACACTTATTTTTCAATCCAATAAAAATTTAGTTTTTTATTTTACTCTATAAAGACTAAAGGGCTGAGGAGAGGAGTATGCCATTAATGACCGCCTAGTTCAAAATGAGCAAGTTTGCTGCTAACCCACTACAACTGCCTCCTAATTGGACTTCTCTCCCATTCTTGTTTGTCTTTACTTTTCACAAAGCAGCTCGAGTAATCTTTTAAAAACACAAATTGGAATGTGTTCAAAAACCTCCAGTTGCTTACTACTACACTCATGATTTGAATTCCTTAACATGGCCTAAAGTGCCTTTGTTCACCTCTCCTGCCATTCATCTTTGCTCCAGTTCCATGCACACACTGTGCCTCCAGACCATCACAGATGCTAATTCCCTCTGTTTGGAAGCTCTTCCTGCCATCTCTCTGGCTGACTCCTATCACAGCCTTCAGGTTTCTATTTAAATGATGTTTCCTCCAAAAGGCCTTCCCTGACTTCCCAAGCAAAATGAGGTTTTGAGTTCTTATAACATACTAAACTTTTCTTTCAGGGAACTTTTCCCTACTTTGTTATTGTTGGTGACCTCTGTCTGTTCCTTCTGAAAATACAAGAGAATTAACCCAAAACAATTACAACTAAGAAAAAGTCAATGAGCTAGCTGATAGCCAAAAGCAAATCTTTTCTAAAGAAATGAAATAACTAGTTAAAAATACAATTATGGGGGAGGGAGTGTGGAGAAGAACCAATTACAATAGCAACAAGAATAAATACCTAAACATACACTTCACAAGAAAGATATATAACTGACAGAAAAAGAAAAACCTGAATAAAGAAGACATGCCATATTGCAGCACAGAAAGATCCAAAATTGACAATTCTTTTCTAAATCTGTAAATTTAACCAAGTTGGGTCAGAATCCCATTAGAATGCTTTCTAGAAGTTGACAAAAAAAATAGTACAGTTTTGGGGGAGGAATACCCAGGCAGTTTTTAAAATGAAGGTAACTGAGAGGATACTCTTTAAAGATTTTAAAAGGTATTATAAAGCTACCAGAATTATAACTGAGTACCAAAACAGGAATGTATAAAAGGATCAATGGAATAAAATAAAATTTGAAAACACTTCCTACTATAAATTTTCTATTTTGATACTGACTATAGATTATGAATAAACATAGTGTTTCAAGCCAATGAGGACATTATAACTTATTTAATAAATTATCTAGGCATACTTAGTGATTCTATAGCAAAATATTATATCCCTTCTCTACATCTTAACTCAAAATAAATTTTCATATGGATTAAAGATTAAAATTTAATAATATAATCATAAAAATAATTTTTAAAATACAGGTGAATATTTACATAGTCTCTAGATAGAGAAGGCTCGTCTAACTTGACAAAGATGGTAATCTATACAGAGAAAAAGAGAAATGGTGATCTGAACAAATACAAGTCAAAACCTTTTAAACATAAAAGAACGTTCATGAGGGGGCAGAGAGAAGGAAAAGTGGTGGACTAATGGGTACAAAACGAAGTTATCAACCCTAAGTGAATCATTGTGCAGTATATGCATGTATTGAAACAATATACTGTACCCACAAATATGTACAAGTAAATGTTAAAATATTTTGAATTAAAAAAAAAATCTTCATGGCATTATTCACAATAAACAAAATGTGGTATATCCATAAGATGAATATACCATTATTCAGCCACAAAAAGGAGTGAAGTACTGATAAATGCTACAACATGGATGAACCTTGAAAACATTACGCTAAGTGAAAGAAGCCAATTACAAAAGGCCACATATTTTATGATTCTATTTACATAAAATGGCCAGAATAGGCAAATCCACAGAGACGGAAAGTAAATTGATTAGTGGCTGCCAGGGGCTTGAAGGAAGGGGATTAGGGAGTAACTGCTAATGAATACGGGGTAATGAAAATGTTTGGAATTGGGCAATCAATGCACAAGTTTGTGAATATACTAAAAATGAACGAATGGTATACTTTGAGAGGGTGAACTTCATGATATGTGAATTTTATCTCAATAAAGCTGTTATTTTTTTTTAAAACTTTCTGAATGTCAAAAAGTAACTAACATGAGCAAGATTAAAAGGCAAAGGTCTAACTGGGAAAATAATAAAATAAATATGAAAGACAAAAGTTTACTCTTGACTACATACGAAGATTCCTTATAAAACAATAAAATAAGCCAAACTCTGTATAAATCCATTTTTTGTCACTTAGAATATGTGAAACTGGGTAATTTATAAAGAAACAAAATTTATTTCTTACAGTTTTGGAGGCTGGAAGTCCAAGATCAAGGGGTGCATCTGGTGAGGGCCTTCTTCTTGGCGGGGACTCTCAAGGCAGCGCAGGGTATCATATGGGGAGAGGTCTAAGAACTTACTAACTTACTCACTTGCTCTTCTTATAAAGCCACTAGTGCCACTCCTGTGATAACCCCTTTTTCCATTAGCCCACTAATCCTTGAATGGATTAAACTATTCATGAGGGTGTAGCCTTCACAATTCAATCATCTTCCAAAGACCCCACCTTTCAACATTTCCACATTGGGGATCAAACTTCCACATGAACTTTGAAGGGGACAAACTCTCAGACGATAGCACTCTCCAACAGAAAGAGGATCAAAGATTACGAAGGGAAATTTTTTAAAAAGAAAAGGAAATGCCAACAAACACATAAATAATCAAAGACATGATAACTGATAAGAGATTATTTTATCTATCATACAGAAAGACTTTTTTTTCTAATAATTGCCACCCCCCCAACCCCCACCCCAAGGGTAAGTGAATACTCTTAGATGTCACTGGCAGACAGTAGGTAAATCATTACCTTTCTGGAAGACAATTTATAAATATCTAACAAAAGCTTAAAATTCTTTGAAATGACCTTTAAAATTCTATGTCCAGGAATGTATCCTTTACGAAGGGCTACAGTTGTATACACAAATAGCTATAAGGACGTTGTTTTAACCCAGTCTTTTGGATTCAAGTTGCTGTAACTAAAATCTACCCAAACCAGCTTGAGTTTTTTTTGTTGTTGTTGTTTTGTTTTTAAAGGAAAACTTAACATAAGGATGCAAGGATATCTAACAAAGCCCAAGGGCAGGAAATACATTCGTCACTCATAAGGGAAATTTTAAAAATCAAATCATGGCACTTCTCTGCTGAGACCCTGTCACCAAATTTAAAGTCCATACTCCTCAAATGCTTTGATTCAAAACCTGTATTCTCACACTCACTTCAAACTAACACCTCCCAGCTTCTTTCATGACAGTCACTCCAAACTCCTTTCTGTTCCTCAAACTCGTCAAGCTCTTTCCCATCCCAGGGACTTCTTATTTACTGTTCGTTCCCTGTGCCAAAAAGATCCCCCGTCCTTCCAACCCCCACAGAAATACTCTTCCCCTAGCTTTATGTTGTCTGGCTCATACTCACCCTTCAGGTCTTAGTAGAAACGTCACCTCTGAAAGGCCTTCCCTGATCCCTACTCACCCCATTTATTTTACAATTCTAACCACACTCCATATTCATCTTTTTTGTTATATCTTCTCCTTTAGAATTAAAGCTCCAAGGAGGCAAGAAACTTGCTGCCCTGTCCCTCCCACCACTGAATCCCCATTACAGTGTCTGGCATATACACAATATACATATTTGCTGCATGAATTGGATGGTGGAAAGCCATCAGAAACCAAGTTGGCTTCAATATCAAGTTCAATCTCTCTTTCTCTGGGGCTCAGTTCAAGTTCAGTCTCTCTCTATCTCTCTCTGGGGCTCCAAGGCCACTATCTGGAGAGTATTTCCTTTAACTGAGACTATGCAGCATATCTGAATCTTAATTTCCAGACTTCTGGGAGATTATCTGACTGGTCCAGTAGGAAAGGGTAAGAGAATAACTTGTCAAGGTTCTCTTTCCAGGTGGAAAGTAATTATTAGCAAAACAAGCCTGGGCTAACCTCTTAAAAGGTATTTACTACATACGTGTGATTAAAAATGTCAAAGAATTAGAAGTATGCTGGTTGGATAAATTTTGGCACACACATCTATAAAAGAGAACACTGTTCAATCATTAAGAATGTTGATGTAGATCTAGACTGACAGATATGGGAAGAAAGCCATACAATATATTTTTAAGTGAAATATGCACGGCTCAACATAGCAGTGCACAGTTATTGTAAAAATGTTTCAAAAGATTAAACACATATTTTAAAACCAATACACAAGTTTGAAAGGATATACGTACATAAAACTAGTATTCCTGAGTGATGGTATTATAGTGATTTTCATGTAAAGACTTCTTCATGTCTTTTTTATACAGTCTGAATGTTTTACAATGAGCATATATTACTTAGTTTTTTAAATTTAGAATTTAATTTTCATCCAAATAGTTCCTGCCTGTATTTAGAAAATTAAATAGTAAAAGAAAGACTAATGAAAAACAATCTCCTTACTGTCTGGGTAATACTCCCAGTCTTTATCACTAAAGGTAACTAATCTCAACTACTGGTTGTTTCTACTGTATAGTCACTGCATTTCCCTAGATATTGTTTATCCTACAACTTTCTGACATCTATTTTAGACATTACCAACTTACTCATGCTATTGTAGATTAGGATGAAGCTCTGAAACTACCCTCAATATTTCCTCCCTCTACTCTTCTGATATAGACAGATACATCACTATTTTGGGTCGAATAAATAATCAGTACTACATTGCTGTGACTTTGTAAGGCTGTCTACTTCCTCAAACAGCTTTTTGTTTTCTCTAAAGTTTCTAAGGATCTTTCCTTCTTCAATGTTTTCCCCTACTAAACTTCAATTTTCTTCGACTGCTCTACCACAGAACTCACCTCACCCCCTTCTTTTTCCTCAGAAGGTTTTCCCTTCAGAACCCTCCCTCTTCTCACTCTAATCTGGGCTGACTGCTCTCTAGGTCTGCTGGCACAGCTGTCACCTTTGGTGCTTCCTGTAACTATTTTTCTAGGTTACAGCCATTGTTTCCTGAATTCTAATGCTGCCTTCTTTCTTTGTTGACCCCCCAGTTTTGCTGAAGTACCTCCCCTGGCCCTTAAGAAAGTAACATAAAAAAGGTACACAGGAGGTGACTTAGCCCTTGCATGCTTGAAAAGGTCTTTCATCTACCTTTACACTTGATTTGGCAGGATAAAGAAGTCTATGTAAAAAAAAAAAAAAAAAAAAGTTCCCTCAGCTTTTGAAGGCATTGTTCTAACTCCCCCAGCATCCAATACTGCCACTGAATTCAATGCCATTCTGTTTCCTTTTACTTTAAAGCAATACCATTTTCATTCTCTCCTGCACACCCCCGTGCTACCACTACTCCAAGCTTTTATAATCTCTTTTTCTTGGTATTATGACATTTCTTGATTTGGTACTATTATCATTTATTTTGCTGTGCATTTAGAAAGTCTTTTCAATCTGGAAACTTGTGGTAGGTATTTCAGCTCTGGGAAATTTTCTTGTATCCATTATTGATAATCATCTGTTTTCCTTGCTCTTTCTTAAATTCTTACCAGCAGATGTTAGAACTTTCAAACTGATCCTTTTATGCATTCTGTATTATTTATATTTGTCCTTGTGCTTACTTTTGTAAGACTTCCTTTACTATTTTATAACTGTAGCTTTAAGTACGATAGAAAAAAATTGAAACAATATCTTCAATAAGGACATGGTCAGATAAATTATGGTACATCATTCTAAGTGTTAAAGAATGAAAACAAACTATATACACTGATATGTTCCAAGACATATCACATTAAAAACCTGTTAAAGAAAAGAAAAATGTCTGGCTACAGAAAGATAGAGAAAATCAGGATTTATTTATTTATTTATTTATTTATTTTTCCCCCCAATGTCTGGCTACAGAAAGATAGAGAAAATCAGGATTTATTTATTTATTTATTTATTTATTTCCCCCCCCCCCTTTTTGTCTTTTTTCATGACCGGCAACGGATCGCAACCCTCAGTGTCGCGCCCGTACCGGGCTGGGACCGGCCACGGGATCGCAACCCTCGGTGTTGCTCCCACCCCTCGCTCAGCCAGTGAGCGGCAGGTCTGTATGTGGGATCCGAACCCTCAGCGGGAGCGCCACCGCGCTTCCCAATCGGCGCACTATAGCTGTGCGCCACTGGGCCGGCCCAGGATTTAATTCTTTCAACAAATATTGATCAAGCACCCACTAACTGGCAGGTACTGTTCTAAATTCTGAGGATACAGGGCCGGCCCAGTGGCGCACTGGATAGTGCACCGCTTGGGAAGCGTGGCGGCGCTCCCGCCCGAGGGTTCGGATCCCACATACAGACCGGTTCCCGCTCACTGGCTGAGCGAGGCGCGGGAGCAACACCGAGGGGTGCAATCCCGTTGCCGGCCCCGGTCCGGTACGGGGGCAACACTGAGGGTTGCGATCCGTTGCTGGACATGGAAAAAGACAAAAAAAAAAAAAAAAAAAAAATTCTGAGGATACAACAGTGAGCAGAGAAGTCCTCCTGGAGCTTACATTCTAGTGGAGAAAAAAGCATAACTAGCAATGACAGCAAGTGAAGTGTTTTTTTTTCCCCCCAAAATATGGGCAAACTTTTACAGGCAGAAGAGATGGAAGTAAATGAAAGATAAAAGAACAAGGTGCTGGAGATAGAAGCAATAAATGAGTGAAGAAGGTCATGGAAAAACTTCTTTTAGGCTGAGTCAAGAGTATAGGCTAAGGCAGAGAAGATGAGGACTCATATCTGACTATCTTGACTTGATTTAAAAAAAAAAAATGGGGGGAGGGTACTCCATGAACTTTGCAAGGGGATGGAAAGCCAGAACTTTGGTAGGAAATATGTATTTTGGAAGAGCCAATTAAAGGGACTCTGACAGGGAGAAAAATAACAGGTTAGTTGCCCAGCAGCAAGTATCCAGTTCAATTCCACTGTAAGCATTTGTAGCTGGCTCAATAAGCATTGTTTGATTAATTTCTCCAGCAATTATCTGGGACCCAAAACAAAGAAATCAGATGGTGGGGATGATCCACTGAACTTCATGTGTTCTGTCTCTGCATTTCGAACTTAAATACTCCTCGAGTACTGATAATGTGCCAGAGGGTAGAAACAATCATAAGAAAAACGTATCTTTCTCTGATCATCATTTTATTTGAGGGTAATCAGATTGGTTTTCTATTGCAAAGAAATTACCACGAATTTAGTAGCTTAAAGTAACTCCCATTTATTACTTCAGTTCTGAAAAACAGAAGTACAGGCTGGACTTAGGTGGGTCCTCTGCTTAGGGTCTCACAAGGCCAAAACTGACAAAGGTCGGCAGGTCTGTGTTTCTTACTAGAGGCTCTAGGAAAAAGTCTGCTTCAAGTTCATCCAAATTGTTAGTGGAAATTCATCCAAATTGTTAGTTCCTTGCAATTGTAGGCCTGAGGTCCCTGTTTTGTTTCCTTGCTGACTGTCAGCAACAGGTCCACCTTGTCTCCTAGAGGCTGCCTGCATTCCTTCTCATGCTTTCCCTGTGGCCCTCTCCTGCAACGGAGGGTTGAGTCCCTTTCTCACCTCAAATCTCTCTCTTTCATCACATCTCTGACTTCTGCTCCAGCCAGAGAAAGTACTCTGCTTTTAAGGGCTCATATGATTAAAATCGGCCCACCTGGATAATCCCCCTATTTTAAGGTCTGTAACCTTATCACATCTGCAAAGTCCTTTTTATCAGGTAATATAACACATTCACAAGTTCCAGGATTAGGGCATGAACAATTTGATGGGGAGCCCACTCTGCTCTGTTTAAAACTAAACAATTTTTGATATGAAAATGAATGTGGAAATATTATAGAATAAGCACATTTACTTTTTTTAAAAAAAAAAGGATAACTAGCTTTTTCTGTAGTCTTCATCTCAGTTAAGGGCAACTCCATTTTTCAAGTTGCTCAGGCCCAAAAACCTTGGGGTGCCACCCTACTTCTCTCACTTATCTTACATCCTGTTAGCAAGCCTTGTCAGCCCTACTTTCAAGACTCATCCAGATTTCAAGCATTTCTCACCACTCTGGTTGGAACAACTATCACATAGCATCTGGATTTTTAAAATAGCTTTCTACTTGGTTTTCCTGCTCTGCCCTTGCTCCCCTGCAACTTGTTCTGAATACAGCAGCCAACCTGATCCCATCACAACACATGTGTATAATGATTCTGCTCAGAATCTACCAACTGCTTCCCATCTCAGGGCTTACTATGACCTGTTAAGGGCCTACATGATCTGGCCTGCAATCACTTTTCTGATTTCATCTCCCACTTCTCTTCACTCACTCACCCTACGCTAGCCACAAAGGCCTCTTTATTGTTCTACAAACAGGCCAGGTACATACTCACCTCAGGACCGTTGTATGTGGCATTCTTGCTGGAATACTCTTCCCCCACAAGGCTGTGTGGCTACCTCATTTACTCATTTCCTTCAGATCCGTACTCAAAAGTCAGCTTCTCAGCAAGGCCTTCTCTGGCCACTAAAACTAAAATTTCACTTTCCCCTCTTCCACTGCTTATCACCATCTAACCATTTTTTTAATCTATAAAGCCCACTTTCCCCCAACAATTTATTATGAAAAATGTCAAACATATACAAAAATTGAAAGAATCATACAGCAGCAAACAGCCACATACCCACCATATATATTCTTCAATTACCACTTTTTATATTTGCTTTATTGAATATCTATCCGTCCATTTGATTCATCTTATTTTTTTATGACTTTCAAGATAAGTTACACATCATCAATAACACTTCCCCCTAAATAGTTCGGTATGTATATCATTAACTAGATATATACAAGGGTACTTCAAAAAATTCATGGACTTGCATTATCTTCTAATTCTATTTTTCCACGAACTTTTTGAAGTGCCCTTGTACATAAGTTGTTTGTTTATAGTTCTTTTAAGGTAAAATTTACACATAGTAAAACGTACAAATCTTAAGTGTACCATGGATACTTCTGACAAAAGGAAACACTTGTGTACTACAAACCCCTACCAAGATATAAAGAACATTATCACCACCCTAAAAAGTTCCTTCATTCTCTTCCCAGTCAAGCTCCACATTCCACCCCCAGGCAATCTAGATCTGACTTTATCCACCATAAATTAGTTTTGCCTTTTCTACAACTTCCTACAAATGGAATCACACAGCTCTTCTGTGTAAGGCTATTTCCAGCTATCTGGGTAGTTCAGCGAATTCCAAGAAAAACTGGCCAACTATCAATAATTCCCACATTTTTCCTGTCCAATTTTGTGGAGCATGACTTTCTTCTCATACCTATATTTCAATTGTGTTGATTTTAAAAAGTATTCTAAAAAGCAGTCTTGAAAATAAAAATAGGACACCTTCTACCCTGCTTTCTTCTAAACCAGGGTTTGGTGAAAACCTGCCTGTGGGCCAAATCCAGCCCAAAGCCTGTTTCTGTAAACTAGTCTTATCAAAACATGGCCACACCTATTCACTTAGGTACTGTCTATGGCTGGTTTCAAGCTATAATGGCAGAGTTGAATGCTTACAACACATAGTTGAGTGGATATAACACAACAAAACAGCCTAGAAAGCCTAAAGTATTTGCTATCTGGCCCTTTACAGAAAGTTTGCTAACCCCTTTTCCAACAGATGTCACATTGGCATGAATTTTTTATTGCCTACCTTTATTACTTACATTGGACATATGACTAATTTGTGAGAATCTCTCCTTCAGAAGCCAGGATTGGGCATAATTATACTTCCTTTAAAAAGTCTCAAAGATTAAAAAACCAACCCAGAATTAGGACTCAGTATCAGGAGTAAAGACCACACTGAGCTCTGAAATGACTTAATATTTGGCAGGGGAAGAGGGTAAGTAGTGGTAGAAAAGACACTTGTTGGATGCCTCTCCATTCCCCACCTCTACTCCCAATATTTCCCTCAAGGAAAGCAAATTCTAGGAGAACTTGTGCAGGGGCTATTTAAGAGATTCTCTGTTACACTGGATAATGTGGTAAAAGAACAAGAGGTCTGGGATAGGTGCAACCAAGAGGGAGGTCCTACTGTTGGGGGGTTGGGAATAGGAGAGGACAACTTGTATGCCGCTCAGTGGTAAAACTGATTTTACGTCACTTCTTAGGGTAAAGAGAGTGAGTCTTCTGGGTCAAGATTTACATGAAACTAGCATTACCTCTTGGGTTTTCATTTACGTTAACCAGTACATGTCCTTTATTATGTTAGTCTGGTTAAGCTGGATTTTGGGTCATTTCCAACCAAAGGGATCTTCCTGTTATGGAAAGCCAAGTATAGTCATGTGCCACATAAAGACGTTTCTGTCAACAATGGACCCTGTATACAATGGTGGTTGGAAAAATAGTCTATATCACATAGCCTAGGTGTGGAAGTAGGCTATGCTATCTAGGTTTGTGTAAGTACATTCTATGATGTTCACAAAAGGATGCAATGGCCTGATAACAACTTTCTTAGAACATATACCCATCCTTAAGTGATACACGATTGTACTTATACTCTTTTTTTGGGGGGTGGGGGGGTCACAGTGCAACTTTATTTATCGCTGAACAAGCAAATAATATTCCAAATGAGAATTTCAATTGAACAACAACAACAAAAAAACACCTCAATCAGGCTCCTCCTCCCTCATTTCTTTCTCCCCGCCATAAATCTTGGGACCAGCAAATTCAGTCTTTCCTGTGGAAAGAGAGACAGGGCCATCCTCCAAGGTAGAGCTGTGTGTGCACGTGTGTCGACCCATATGTTTGTGTGTGTGTGTGTGACCTAGAAGATCATGGATTTTGCTGCATGGAGGGGAAGATGAAGTTCAAGAGTGTTGTGGACCTTTCCCAAAAGGTAAAACACAATCAACATCTCAGGTGGGAAGCCTGAGAAAGAGACACATTGGATCATGCTTCTAAATACCTACTAATTCCACCATCAAACAACATGGCCCAATTAATGTTTCAGGCAACAGGTCTGTTCTTGGAGGAAAGTTAGGACAGGCACCAGTCAAGGTGTGGGAAGAGGGGCTGAAGTTGCCCTTCTACCACCATTTATTCATTCAATAAACATTTATTGAATGCCTACAAGGATTCTACTGTGCTAGACATGCTGCTCTGAACAAGACAGATGAGGTCCCTCTTCTCACGGAACTGACTACACTCTAGTTGGGTGTGCAGAAGAGAGACAATAACAACAAAAAGATCCCAGATAAGTAAACAAGAACATAACAGTTAGTGGCAAGTGCTATGAAGAAGATGAAATATGACCATGTGACGGCAAGCAGCCAGCATACTGCCTAAGGGTAGGGGATCAGGCAAAGCATTTGAACGAAGGTCTGATGTTCAGCACTATAGACTTAGGGGTCCTTTCTACCTGACTTCTGAATCTGGTGGGACTGGACATGGTAAGACCACAGACACCAGATGTAGCACAGCTGACTATATTTTGAGCTGACACAGAGAAGAGACGCAATAAAGACTGGTTTCCTCATTCCATTTTTCTTATCCTATGTCTCAGCATACACCAGCTGATATGGAGCCTCTAACACAAACGATGATATAGTCTTTCAAAACCCAGTTGTGTACCCAGATTAGGTCTAGAATCAAGGCCCATCTCTAGTTCCAGGCTCTAAACGTAATTCTCACCATGGAGGAATCAAGAATGTGATTCAATGAAGTAGAACGTTGGTCTCTAAGAGGCTAACCATGATCACTGAAACGATCCACAGAACCCAAATCCATTGCTCCTGGCTCTTTGCTACAAAGCCTACTTAATAATCCATGGACATTTTAAGGGGGACTCCAGAGGGAAGAAGACATCTCACTCCAAATTCTTTTTAGAATAAGCAACCTTTAGGTAGCTCCTTTCTCCAGGCGGCTGTGGTAGCTTAGTCCTATGTGGGCCCAGGGGAATCCTGCCAGTAGTCTTTATGGCCTGTGGGCTGGTATGGTGTGCTCTGAAGCCCTCCTGACTTCCGCAGACTCCAAGCAGGAAGTGGTGATGCTGTGGCTTTTTCTAGCTTCAATCCATGTGTAGCAGCCACTCTCCACCTCCATATCAGGCTGGCTGAGAAACCGCAAGGGTGGCTGAGAAGCAGCTGGGGAGGATGAAAAGCAACCAGGGCTCAAAACAACAGGCACTGTCCCTACCACCTCTCAACCGTGGCTTCCTACACCTTCACAAACTCTGTGGGTTTCTCCTTCTCTTCCCCCAGCTCCAGTGATCCCAGGTTGGTAGACTTTGCTTTTTAACAGTTGTAAAGTGATTGCTTATGGGGAGAAGCACTGCTGGGAACCATCTATTCTGCCATCTTGATGATGTCACTCTGCTGTACTTATATTCTTGAACCATCACTGAGTGCTTGGGTATGGTTGTGGCTCCTAATTTGGGAAAACTAGTGACTCCTGTCCAAATGCTCCCTAAGAATTCTGAAGCAAGTGAAGGAAAAGGCCACAGTAGGAAGGATGAAGGTTGAGAGAGTCAATCAACAGACTCAGGTTGTTGGAAAATCATAATTCTAAGGGACCACCAGGAAGTGAAAAGACTTTCTTTGATATCTTCGTTACCAGGTATAAAGCTGCACCATAAATCTGAATTCATATACTTGATTGTTTGATCATGTTTCTGACAGTCACAAATCCATCCCTCCCCCCTCATATCTCTAGTTTCCTTAGAAGTTGAGGATTGTGGACATACGATCATTTTTCATTATGTCTATAATAAACAGCATGTTTAGTCCCCTCTCCACTGATTATTTAGCAATATTGTAAGTCTCAAAGGTTCTTTTTGGCCTACAATTCGACTATGGAGCTCAGGGCTACTGTCTCTCGGTCTAAGACAAAGATAGCCAAGAGGCAAAATATATTCGCTCCTCTCAAGTACCCATATACACTTTTTCCAAAATGGAAATTTTTTATTTATAAGAGCAAATAATGTAAAAAGTTCAAAAATATAAAGGGGTATATATTTTAAAGTAAAAGACATCTCATGTCCTGCCTTACCTATAATTACAAAATCTAATCCCAAAGAGATGATCACTGTTAATATCCTTCCAGATTCTTAAAATGCATTATTTCCTTTGCAGAAATAGGACCACGTGATATTGACTCCTGTAGTGGATTGAATTATGTCCCCCCAAAATTCCTTCAAGCTTGAATTGTGTCCCCCAAGTTTTATGTATTAGAAATTTAGCCCCGGCTGTGACTGTTAAGAGGGTGGGAAATCCTATTATGGTAACTGAAAGGTAGAGCCTTGAAGAGGTGATTGGATTGTAGGACCATACAGTGGTGAATGGATTAAAAATGGTGGTTGGGGGTGTGGTTCTGAGGACTTTAAAAGAAGAGGAGAGTCTGTCTTTCTCTCTCTGCTTCTACCATCTTGCAATGTGAGACCCCTGGGTCACTGTCACCGACACCAGATGGACTTTGGACTTCCCAGCCTTAGAAACTGTAAGCAATAAAATTTGTTTTTCTTTATAAAATACCCAGTTCCAAGTATTTTGTTATAAGCAACATGAACGGACTAATACAACTCGCTTTTTAGACGTCTGGACACATCTCCTTTTTAATAATACAGATCTAGCTTATCTTTTCAATAACTGCAAATTAATCCATTACATGAATGTATCATATCTTGTCTGATGATTGCAGACATTTAGGTATTTTGTTTTTCACAATGACAACATTCCTACAATAAACACCCTTGCATAAGTAGAGATAGATATAGGCATTTGTACTTTTGTAGAATAAAGTTCTAGATAAGAATTCTGGGTCAAAGGGAATGCTTATTTAAAATTTCGACAAGGCAAGATACAAAAGTGACCACTATCACTTCATTTATAGCAAAAACAGCATAAGTCATGTACACAAACAGAAAGAGGTACAGAACAGAGGTTCTCAACAGTGGCAATTTGGTCCCCAAGGAGACATTTGAAAATGTCTGGAGACATCTTTGGTTGTCACAACTAGGGAAGTGCTACTACATCTAATGGATAGAAGCCAGGGATGAGGCTAAACAACTTACAATGAACAGGACAGTCCTCTCTCCCCAACACAACAAAGAATTATCCAGCCTAAAATGTCAATAGTGCTCCGGCTGAGAAACTCTGGTGTAGAATTATACATCACAATACCCACAGTAGCTTTCTTTGGAGAATAGAGGACAACTATAACTTATACTTTTGTATTGTTTATGGGGGGGGGGGGTTGCAATGAACATGCACTAGTTTAAAAATACACTTCCATACACAATGAAGTCTGAGATGAAATCAATCCCTGTGACTTCTCACACTGCTTCTATATCTTGCGGACAAATTCTTTTTTTTTTTCCTTAAAAAGGTGACTGGTAAGGGGATCTTAACCCTTGACTTGGTGTTGTCAGCACCTCGCTCTCCCAAGTGAGCCACAGGCTGGCCTTTGGGGACCAATTCTGAAAGTTCCCTGAATCTTCTCTTCAGCAGGCTAATCTTAGCCCTTTCAAATGCTCTTCATAGGAAAGAGTTTCGAGTCACTTCACCAATCTGACTCATATACCTATGAAGAACAAGGTGCTAAGTGCTGAACACCAAATTCTAGCTTTGTACTCTGACCAGTGTAGAGTGGAATTATCACCGCCTTCATTTTACATGCACTGGCTCACATTCAGCTTATTAAAACACTCAGTTTTCCCACACCTGCTGCAGTCAACTTCCATCTTTCCCGTCCTGTACTTTTACAATTGCCTTTTAAATCTTAATGCAAGAAACTGAGATGCCTGAATAGCTTTACTCCCATAACGAGCCTAGGATACAATTAAGTTACAATTTTGAGTTACATTTTAGTAGGGAGGAGACATTCTCACCACCTGGCTTGGATGCTGGTGGTAAATCCTGTTATAATGTATTTACAAATCCTATTATTAATAGGATAAGCTGTTTTAGATTTGTATTAATTTCACTCAATTCAACAAACATCTAATGACTGCTAGGACACTATACTGATCAATGAGTTCAATAAAACAAAGATGTGAAATTCTCAGAAGACTTTATGGCCTACATTCTCTTGCTGGGGTTATCTTAATGAAGGGCCCCTTTGTCCTGACTACCTATTAAACAGTCACTGATTTTAACCTGCAGAACCACATATAAGGCTGTGTTTTATAAAGAAAGCCTGGGTGTTACTTATTCCTATACCTTCTCAATCCTTTCCCACCTTTGGGGCCAATCCAAGTGCTCGGTAAATGTTTAATGAATGAATGCACCATGCTGCCACTACGACATTCAAAATACCTGTAATAGGCCTTTTACTCCCTGCTTCGCTGAAAATAACACGTAGTAACTCTTAAACGTGCCCCAAACAAAAGTGATTTCAGTTAGGCATAAAGCACACACGGTGGAGTTAGACAACCCTTTATCCTTGAATAATAAATTACATAAGCAAAAAAAGAAAGATTCAATGATGTACACTGAAGATGAAAAATGGTGAACACGAAATCAAATCCCAAAATAATTAAAATTATAATCCCCCACGAACACCAGCACAGTCCCACGTTGTTCCCACTCAACCATGGGAAAGCGCCCACATACGAGAAAGCTGGGGGTTCCCTCGCGGAACGCTCCGCAGAATCCCCGCAGGGCCGTCAGCGCTCGGCTGCCTCGCCACGCCCCCACACAGGCCCGCTCACTTCTCTGCCGTCCACCGGCCGGGAAGCGCCCAAAGGCCTCCTCTCCGACATGGCGAGAGCACAGCGCTTTGGAGAAAGGCAGGAGAAGGCAGGTGGGTGGGGAACAACCCCATCTTGACCTCGCAAGCCCATTCACGAGAGCAGCGACCAACAATCCCGGATCAGAACCCCGCACGCGAGGGTCCCGGTACTGGGCCCCGGCGGCAAAGTCGGCCGCCCCCCGCCCCTTCCTCCAGCCGTTAGCGCCGCGGCCCCACCCCTCGCCACCGGCCGCATCCCATCCCGCTCGTCCCAAGCCGCTACCCCAGCTGGCCACGGCCCGAGGCATCTGCTCGCTGGAGGTGGGCCCGGAGATGCCAGCCGTATCCGGAAGGCGGAGGAGCCAGGCTCCCATACCTGCACTTTCCTCCGCCCGGCCGTGTTCTGCCGGTGATGAGCCGCCATCTTGCATGTTGACACTCCTACGTCACTTCCGGAAGTGGCTCGAACCGGACGGATGTCCTGCCCCTTCCCCTTTGGCCAAGGGTGGGTGGGGGGCGTGAAGGTAGCGATATCCTTCCGACGTGCTGTTGGTAAACGTGGGGAGTGGTCCTGTGATGAAGTAGATGCACTTAAAAGCAAAACGAGAGGGCATTCAGAATCCAGCTCTGTGGGCCGTAAACCCTGGCTTGCTCTGTTTTCTGGGTTTTTCCTCCGGAGGCCCACGCAGGCACAAAGAAAGGATTAATGCTAGACACAGCAGGCTGGACTGCCCGTTTCTCCCCACTCCCTGACCTTTACTACGCATGCAGGGGAGCCGACTGATTTGCCATGAAGAACCAGAAATGCAGAGAGTTTTAAACTGGCCTAAAGGATGAGAAATGGAGGACCTTGCAAAAGAGGTCGCCCTCATCTTCAAGAGGAGCAAAAAATCCTTTTAAGTAAAAGAGAGAAAAAGATGTTATAAGAAGGCAAAAAGGACACACCAGTTAAAATTGTCAACTTTCTTAGTTCCAAAACCTGAAATGAAACTTAGTTTTGTATTAAACTAGCTCTTACCCTGGGAAAGTTAGACCCTTCTGGATGAAAGTTTGACTTCATGTGGTTTTCCTTACACTAATTATAGGTGCTGAGGATGGTCAGACTCTTGTGAAAGTGAATCTTACACAACCGCACTGTCAATTATGACATCCACGTGTGGCTATTGAGCACTTGAAATATAGCTAGTTCAAATTGAGATCTGTGGGCCGGCCTGTGGCTCACTCAGTAGAGTGTGGTGCTGATAACACCAAGGCCACGGGTTCGGATCCTATATAGGGATGGCCGGTTTGCTCACTTGGCTGAGCGTGGTGCTGACAACACCAAGCCAAGGGTTGAGATCCCCTTACCGGTCATCTTTAAAAAAAAAAAAATTGAGATCTGTGATTGTAATACACACTGAATTTCAGGGACAGTATGAAGAATGCTAAATAATTTTTGTGTTGATTACATGTTGAAATGATAATGTTTTAAATATATTGGGTTGAATACAATGCGTTATTAAAATTAACTTCTTTTTTATAATGTGGTTATTAGAATATTTAAAATTTTATGCCTGGCTCATATATTTCTATTGCATAGTGCTAGTATATAAATGCTTAGGAAAGTTACTGCTTTGACATGCCTTTTTGTAATAAAAGAAATGTGAATTAAAGGAGTAGAAACTGATGGCACAAAGCTTAAGCAAAACTGGTAATGATAACTTACAGGTAAATTACCTTTACTGCATTTTGTTACAGACTCATTCATTTATTCACATATTTATTTATTCAACAAAGTGTTATTGAAACCTCGTAAGTGCCAGGCACTATATTAGGTGCTAGGGGTTAGTCGTGATTGCACATGGTCATAGAACTTAGAGTCCTAGGATGAGACAAGAATGAGTTAGACACATAAATGAATATGGAGATAAGTACTCTGAAGAAATGGTTACAAGACAGGGAGTGACCCTTGAGTCAAGATCTGAAACTAGGTAAGGAGGAGAAACATGGCAAAGAACTTGTGGCAGGAGGGAGCATGGGACATTCCGGGAACTGAGGTTCAAGACTTGGAGTACAGAGAAGGGGAAGGAGTATGCAGAGGCCACACCCAGCAGGGAAACTGCTGAAAAGACCAGTGGGAAACTACTGAAAGATTTAAGCAGGAGAGGGATATAATCTACATTAAAAAAATTTTTTTTTCCAGCAAATACCTATTGACCACTCATAATGTGCCAGGCATCATGCAGGCTTATTGCTTTGCACAGTATGCTGGTACTTGCCAGAAATGAATTGTTATTGTAGTCCCACTTTGGACATGAAGAACATTGAAGTTGTGAAGTTTTTTTAGTGGGCAGAATTTCTAGCAGTACGTCTTGATTTTCACTTTGCCTGAAAAGAAAGATGGCCTTGGGTAATAATTCATGATCAATTCATGGTCAGAGGCTAATTGTTAGATCAGTTGGTCAAGGATCTGGAAAGAGCAAGATGGGAGAACTGGTGACAAGATTTGGGAAGGGATATGGGGATGGATCTCTCAGAATGAATCTTAGGAATCATATGGCTGAAATAACCAGTCTGTAAATGAAACTCAGCCTCCTTTTCCAAGCCCAGTGGTTGCTTGGTGGAATTAAGAGTGAAATGGCAATTGTAACAGGATTGGAACCATACATGGGATCTCCAGGTCACTGCTGAGTGTTCAGATGGCTGAACCCAATTGTTCAGGTTCAGCAGCAGTGACTAGTCCTAAGTTGTTGATATGCTCTAGGACTTCAGGCGGATCAGTCAGCCAGCTGAGGACAAGTTGATTCCACTGGCCCTGCCCCATCTTTAGGGGTTGTTATTTGTCCTCTCTGAAATACACTAACCCTAGATTTAGATGTGCTTTCCTTGCTCACTGTACTTCTGTCAGCACTGCCATCTGGGGACTCACCAAATGCTTTGTACATTATTATTGTGTCTGATGCCATATTCCTTCTGACCAAGAAACTCTACAATGAAAGAAGTAATGCACTGGGCTATTGCTCATGGAATTTATTGTTCTAATTGTGTATTTCATCACCAAGAAGCACCTTGTCTTATTGAATCTATATTGAAGACTTAGTTTGGGTGCCTTCTGTGAGATAACCCTTTTTTGATGCTGTCTTGTAAGATGCAATATATGCTCTAAACTAGTGTCCAATATTTGGCACTTTCTCTTTGTTTCTTTTATGTATTTCTGTATAACAACTCTCAAAACATAGTGGTTTGAAACAACTACATTTACTTTGCTTACAAATTTGTAATTTGCACAGGGCTTGGTGGGAACAGTTTGTCTCTGTTCCACTCTCCACTTGACACCAGCTGAGGCAGCTACAGAGTTGGGGCTGGAATCATCTGAAGGCCCACTCCCTCACGTGTCTAGTGACTGATGCTGGTATTGGCTAAGTCCTTAGAGGAAGCTATGGCCAGTACATCTATTTGTGGTCTTTGCATAGGACTGTTTAGTTCCTCACAACAAAGTAGTTGGTTCCAAGGGTGAATATCCCAAGAGAGGCAAATCTGGGTGAAAGTTGTAATGCCTTTTCTAAACTAACAATGAATGTCATTCAATGTCACTTCAAATCACATTCAGTTCATTACAACATAGTCACTAAGACTGGCTATATCTAAGGAGAAAATATTAAATGATTTTTCTTAAATGAGAGAAATGCAAAAAAATTTATGGATATATTTTAAAACCAGCACAGTTGCACAGGCAAAATTAATGGATTTAGGAGCAAAGAGATATTACACCAAATGGCCCACTTAAATGTTTTTTTTTTTTTGTCCTTTTTGAGACCAGCCGCACCGCACTCAGCCAGTGAGCGCACTGGCCATCCCTATGTAGGATCCGAACCCGCAGCGGGAGCACTATTGCCGACTGTGCCACGGGCTCGGCCCTAAATTATTTTTTTAACTTATTCTCTGGGATTCTGGGTTTCACTGGTTTAGAGGTTTATTACTGCTGTTGTATGCAGGGTTGCTATTGTTGGTAAACTTCATTATTTAGTCCATGAGTTGTAAAATGTGGATATGAGATCAAGACAGAATTAGAGGAACAAGGGACATCAACTAGAAGTTTTAGAATTGGAAGTGGATGGACAGATATGGTAACTGATAAAACATTGTTACCTTGGATTGACTTCCTTGGAGGGTGACAGAGTGAGTGCATCTTTGATATTGTATGAAGGATAGTTGCAGTGTTTTAAATGGCAACTTTTTATGAAGGGTTGGCATTGGAAGCAGTGGTTATATTGGTGCTAGGCAGCCAAAGGGATGACTTCGTATTTGTCATTTTTGCAGTTTTATTTTCTGCTGTCCGTCATGTGAGCCCTCTTTCTATGTTTGGGGAATTCCCCACTGTGTGTGTCTTGATGGTGGTGAGCACTGCTTCCACTACAGAAAGTGAAGATGCTTACTCATTTTTTCTTGCTTTCTTACAGTTAGAGTGTGTGCAGCTTGATTAATCAGATAACATCTTGACTGCAACCTCATGAGAGACTCTAAGCTAGAATCATCCAACTCAACTGCTCCTGAATTCCTGATCTATAGAAACTGTGTGAGATAAGTGTTTATTGTTGTCAAAGTGGCTAAATCGAGGGATAACTTATTATGCAGCAATAGATAACTAATACACCTTCCTTTCTTGATGGGGAAGGGAAATGTCACAGAACCTTCACAATTCTGGCAAAGATATTCTTACCACCAGCCTCTTCAATATCCCATTTAATTCTTTGCCTTTTCTCCTGTCTTTGCGCAGGGCTTGATGGGAACAGTTTGTGTCTGTTATCTCTACTAAGAGGCTTATGCTGGCAGAATTCCTTTAACAATCTTTTACCATTTCCTATATAGAAAGATTTGTATCTTCAAAATGTAAGAAGTCTTGATACCTATTATATTGTTCTCAACTTTTGAGACTTCTGCAGAAACTCCTAGACAACATGAAAAGTTTAACACCGTTCTTAATTCTTGATTTCTGTTCTCATTTCTATCCCCATTATAAAACTGGTATGTGTCCATAGAATCTCTGAGATCCTGGTCAGTGCTTAATGATTGTGATGTACCATGGCCTGAGGACTATTCTCAAGTCAACCTTACACACCTGGAGTAAGTCACATGATATATGTTCAAGTCCTGGGTCAGCCTTTTGCCTTTTGGGAATTCACATCATTTCCCTGAGCCTCCAAGGTCATAAATTACCTGTAAACATCAATAACAATGCTTTTCTCACCAAGTACTTCTCAGATACATGATAGTTCTGTTCTCTTTGAGGCTTGAAACTTTATTTTATGCGTTTCTGTGCAATAAACTATTTATTGTACATGAAAAAAACCTTATCATTCTGAAAAATACCCCACATACATATTAAATAAAAATGTGGTAAATTTAAAAAGTAAATATGAGTTCTAGAAGCCTTCTGTTTCCAAATAAACCAGATCTGTTCTTATTAAATCTTTCTCCAGAGGTTGGTCCTTCCCTCTGCCAGTTACTGTGGCAAATTAATTAACTTCTCTCATCTTCAATTTCTTTATCTGTAAAATGGGCATAAAAATGATACCTATGTCATATGGATCTTATGAAATTAAATGAGGTAATCTTAGCACAGTACCTGGTAGGTAGGAAATATTTAATATATTTTAGGTATTATTTTTAATGATCACCTTGCCCAGGAAAAATTGCTAAAATATTTTAATTTTCTATAGTAGATTGTTTCATAAGTTGTGCATAATGTAGACTCTATCACTTCTAAAAGTTTTCATATCAGCTTGAAATTTCCTATCTGTTGTTCTTGCCTCCTCTCTTACTCTCACAGCCTGGAAAAAGTCTTGTGAAATGATAAGGTGCTTAAGTGCATGTTTCTGGCTCCATGTTCAATCCACTTGCTGAACAAAGTGAAGGTATCCAGATATGTCTTTGTACCATAACACAGGCTTGCCATCTGGTTCACCAGACAGGAGATGTGAATGTTTTCGTGTTTTTGTTTGTTGAAGGAGAATTCATATATTTTGACAATTTGTTTAAAAACAAAATTACATAGAGCCTTGGTTTGCAACTACCTCTGTCTGCTAGTGATTAATATATCAATTTGGATATTTTAAAGATGGATTTTAAAAAGAAGAGCATATTAAGACTCATTCAGGTAATTCAGAAGTGCTAAATAAACTTTTTAATGCAAGCCTATAATGAATATCAATCAAATTCATGGAGAAATTGAGAAGCTACATAATTTCCTTATAACTTTTTTTTTCCTTTTAACTCTTTAATTATCTTCTGCTAAGAAGTAAAGATGTAATGATACATAATAGACTACAAGATAATAATTAAATAATTAGGCAGAAGTAAAAGCAAGATTGTAGAAGTAAATATAGAGATTCAGAAAGCTTAAGATGTTTTTTGTCAAAAGTTGTGTGCCATTTTTTGTTTTCCCAGAAAGACCTCAGTTTTAAATAGTCTTTAAAATTTCCTTTCCAAGTGGAAAGAAGTCATGGTGCTGAATGACTCACTGTTCAACAGTTCAATTATTTCTGAACACACTGGAAAGAAAATACCTTTTTAAAAAATCTCTTCCTGTCTATATTTTTTACATGTGAATATTAGAAACAAACCAGTCCATTTTCCATTCCAAAAGGGCTTTGACCTCTGCCTAGTTTTCCCACTGGAGGGCAGTAGAGGACCATCCAAGCCATTCCTGATTTTGGAACTCACTGGCTTTAATGTGATGGCACATCTTAAAACACTTAATACCATTGTCCCTTGGTGTCCCCAGGGGATTAGTTCCAGGACCTCCTGCAGATACCAAAATCCATGAATGCTCAAGTCCCTGATGTAAAATGGCACAGTATTTGCACATAACCTATGCACATCCTCCAGTATACTTTAAATCATCTCTAGATTATCTGTAATACCTAATAAAATGTAAATGCTGTGTAAATAGTTCTTATACTCTGTTGTTTAGGAAATAATGACAAGGTAAAAGTCTATACATGGTCAGTACAGATGCATTTTTTTTTTTTTTAAGATTTTTGGTTGTGTTTGGTTTAATCCACAGATACAGCACCAAGGTCGACTGTACTTGTTTCCCACTGATAAAAAATCATAATCAAAGTGCCTTTTCAGGACATCTATTTTCTCCCATAAAAATGCCATAATTGATCATGGAAATAAATTAAAAGAAAATAGTTCAACATACGCAGATCAATGAATATGATATACCACATCAACAAAATGAAGGACTAAAACCATGTAATCATCTCAATAGATGCAGAAAAAGCATTTGATAAAATTCAGCATTCCCTTTATGATAAAAATTTCAACAAATTCGGTGCAGAAGGAAAGCATTTCAACACAATAAAGCCCACATTTGACAAACCCACAGCTAACATCATCCTGAATGGGGAAAAGTTGAAAGCTTCTCCCCTAAGAACAGGAACAAGACAAGGATGCCCACTCTCACCCCTCTTATTCAACATAGTACTGGAGCTCCTAGCCAGAGCAATTAGGCAAGAGAAAGAAAGAAAAGGCATCCGAATTGGAAAAGAGGAAGTCAAACTGTCCCTATTTGCAGACAACATGATCTTATATATAGAAAAACCTAAAAATTCCATCAAAAAACTCTTAGAACTGAAACAAATTCAGTAAAGTTGCAGGATACAAAATCAACATACAAAAATCAGGAGTGTTTCTATACACCAACAACACAAAAGAAATTGAGAAAGCTATCCCTTTACAATAGCAAACCCACCAAAAAAGAAAAAACAAAAAGAAAATAAAGCAAAATTTATGCATTGGTAGTTATTTACTAAGTCTGCAAAATAAAAACAATATAAAAGCTATGTCACAAATGTACATTTTTTTATGGTGGGATTTTTGTGTAGGAGCTGAACTGGCTGAGGCTTTCTAATATACTAGTCCAAAAAAGTCTGGTGGGTATAAATTTTCTCCACAAACTCTGATGTGTCAAATTGGGTGTTATATTAGATTATTAAAGTTAAATATAATTTTGAGCTCCCAGCCAGCCAAAATGATGAAAAATTCAACCTCAATCATTGTTACGACCTACTGGCCACCCTAATCCACCATAAGATCACTCATAGATCCCAGGAATCATATACTGGGAGGCACCAACAATTCTCAGGCCACAGTGCTTAGGGCTGAGATGCCCACTTTCTCAGAAATATGGTCCCATGGAAGTGGCCAGGCCACTGGTCTTTTCTTCTAGTTGGACTGGGATTTTTTGTTATGGCTGGGAATCCCAGTTCCTAGGGCCCTGCCTTCCTAAGAGCACCAGTTATCATCGACCAGGTTCTATCACCCTCCTAAGTGTTTTTTTCAGTGGTCACAATCTTTACTCCTTGCAGAGCCTCTCCTGCTTTCACTGACTCCTCTGGCCTCTGAAGAGAATTGATTTGTCCCCAGCATGCCCCTACCCTGCCCAGATTTCATAGCTTAATCTCTTCAGTGAGCTTGTGCTTTCGCTGAAGGCAAGACCAGAGGTGATCTTTAAGCAGCTTCTGCTTTATGCCCAGCAATATAAACCACTCCTGAGACCAGCAAACTCTATGGACTGGCAACCGTCAGTGGAAGGTAAGGAAGGAAGAAAAATTACAGCAAAACCAAACTACTCTAATGTCTCAACAAATTATCCTGCCTCAGAACCTGGAAATGAAGACAATTCTTTTCCTAGTAATCTCCGTATAGAAACCACAGGCATTCTTTGTGCCTCTAACCACTTTCAAACTGCATTCAAAATTAGAGTTGTGAGCTTGGAAATCTTGCTTTGCTAATTTGTTGTACATGAATGCCTGCAGAGGCCTTTGAATGATAAATGCTGTGGGAGGGGCAGTTTCCATGGTGACTGTCCAATGAACCCTTTTTCTTGCACTTCAAGTAGATCTTCATTGCTGAGCTGCTATGAATGAGAAGGTAACAACTCACTCACATCTGGAAGCCAGGAGGCAATGTGAGAGATGCAGTTCCAACGCAGCTACATTTTGAACCCGTCGAGTTGTACTACGCTTACCTCGAACCACTTCCTCATGGTTGCCCCTGCCCACTATGGGAAAATAGGTTTGCAACACACATGACAGAGAGCCAATTTCCTTAATAATACAAAGAGTGCTTACAAGTTAACATGAAAAATACCAAAAACAAAATTTTAAAAACGGGAAAAGACATGAATAGGCACCTCACAGGAAAAGAAAATAAATGGCTTAAGTTGTATGAAAATATGCTTAGTCTCATTCATAATGAAGAAAATACATATTTAAATGAGATGCCATTTTTTACCTATCAGATTGGAAAAGATCCAAAAGTTTAATAAGGTACTGTGTTCAGAGAATATGGAAAAACTGTCATTTTATACACTCTGAGTGGGACAGTAAATCCCTATAATCTTTTTTGAGAGTGACTTAACAGTTCCTTTTCTAGAAATTCATCCTACAAGTGTACTTGCAGTTAACTTAAAAACACAGGTAAAAGGACATTTATTGAAACCTTATTGAAGCAAATGACTAGGACAGATTCAATGAGTTATTTATGCATCCATAAAGATGCATCCGGACAGTTATTAATATTGCCATACACAGGCAGTTAAAGGAATGGTATGGAATGGAGTGTTTTCTGTCTCAGTTTGACCTGAGGTGGAAATATGATTAATATGCCATCCCAAATAAATGTAAGACAGGTGGATCCCATGTACAGATTAACGAAAGAAACATTCCCGAGAACTGGTTTCAGATCGTCTAGCAGGTTCAACCATATTAACAGTGTCAGTGAATAGGAAGAGAAATGAAAAGATTTCTTTGGAAAAAAATCTGTGTTGTGAAGTGCATCCTTTATCCCCAAAGAGGATGTGTTCTCTGATCCCAAGCAGAATGAGGTGGATCTTCAATGAGACCATCCTGAAAGCTTGGTAAGTGACAAGTTGGGCAGACTGGAATGTAACCCTCCCAAGTCTACAGGGCAAGAAATGGACCACCTAAATTGCTTTGGTGGTGGACCCATGACAGTGCTAGGAACAGACTGTACCCCCACAGTTGTCTTGAGTGAGGATTTGATGAGGCTTTACTGTAGACCAAATAGACATGGGGCACATGAGAGAAAGATCCAGGCTGGAACTATATTAAGTTCCATTCAAGAGGACCACATGGAAGGGTGGAGTCAATTCAGAATAAAATTTTAGGGCCGGACCGGTGGCGCACTGCTATAGTGCGCCGCTTGGGAAGAGTGGCGGCGCTCCCGCCCGAGGGTTCGGATCCCACATACGGACCGGTTCCCGCTCACTGGCTGAGCGAGGCACGGGAGCAACACCGAGGATTGTGATCCCGTTGCCGGTCCTAGTCCGGTACGGGGGCGACAGTGAGGGTTGCGATCCATTGCTGGGCATGGAAAAAAACAAAAAGGCTGAGCGAGGCACGGGAGCAACACCGAGGATTGTGATCCCGTTGCCGGTCCTAGTCCGGTATGGGGGCGACAGTGAGGGTTGCGATCCATTGCTGGACATGGAAAAAAACAAAAAGAAAAAAAAAAAAAGAATAAAATTTTAAACCCTTAGAGGCTTATGATAAGAGGAAATTTAACAAAATAATATTTTTCTAGTATCTACATATTTTTGTACAAAGGAGTAGGGTCAGGTAAGCAATTAAAGACTTTCCAGCATAAAATCATATTATCTTTTAAACAGAATTCTGTGGGAGAAGTAAAATGAAAACATGAGTTCAAAGAGAAAGAGAAAGCATAACATTTGTTCAATAAGAACTCTTTCAAGTTTTTTTAGGTGACTGGTGATTTGCAAATGGAAGGTATTTAGATTGCATTGAATACCCTTGAATAAGTTATTTAACAGCTTCATTATAAAATGTTCATATTTTAAATAAACTCTAAATTACATCCTTTGCAAGTATAAAAATGATGACAGTATATAGATATCAACTAAAAAATATAACCTACATAACTTTTCAAAGCAAGAGGTTTTATTTCCGGCATGCTGGAGGTCGCCCCGTTTTCAGGACAGGAGCGGCCCCGAATTCACAATGCAAGCAGCTTTTATACAGTTTTTTGAACGGATATTGTGATAGGATCAACTGTTGGTTATCTGTGGCGCTTTTAGATTTACAGATGGGCTTCAGCTGGCGCCTTTTGGGTTTACAGGTGGGTTTTAGCAGGCTGGCACCCCTTTAGCGCATTTCTCAATTGTTTAACTTCCCCGGGGCCTTGCTTTGAACCAGCTATTTCCTGGAACCGGTGGGGGGGCTATTAATGTTTAGTGCACTTGGGCCTGGCCTTTGTCACGGCCCCTGATAAGCTGCATTGCTTATGCATTGTTTAGTGTGCTTGGGCCTGACCCTTGTTCTGGCCCCTAAAAAAACTGCTTTGCTTATTATGCATTGTTACAAGACTGTGTACATTAAGGTTATATTTTCCTACAATTCTACTACTTATATTCTATGTCCCCCCTACATTTTAATTTATTTCCAACACACTGTCAGCACATTGTCCACTGCAGCTGCGGGGAAACTCGGAAGGGACAAGGTACACAGAGTTGGGAATCAATAACATCTGTTGCAACACTATACTTCACACCTACTGGGAATATTCTTTTTTATTCTTTCAAGTGCAACTGAACATCAAAAGTCGACCACAAAGAAACCCATAAATTCCCCTACATAGAAATTATAACTGAGGGGGCCGGCCTGGTGGAGCACTGCTATAGTGTGCCACTTGGGAAGTGCGGTGGCGCTCCCGCCGAGGGTTCGGATCCCACATACAGACCAGTTCCCGCTCACTGGCTGAGCGAGGCGCGGGAGCAACACCGTGGGTTGCGATCCCATTGCTGGACACGGAAAAAGACAAAAAAAAAGGAAAAAAAAAAAAAAGAAATTATAACTGAGACTTGTTGAATGCTTACTATGTGCTAAAGGCTTTACATACATTATCTTCATTTAACTCTAAAAGGGCAAACATCTGAGATAGGTATTATTATTATTATCTCAATGTTACTAATAAAACAATTGAGCCTTAGGTTAAATATTCTGCCCAAGGTCATATAGCCAGAAAAAGAGAGGAGATTTAAATTCCAGTCTTCTGACTCAAGCATTCAAACTGTTAACTACTGTTGGGTGTGCTTCCCCACAGCCTTTAATCATAATGCCAGGAAACTAGAAGTTAATAACAACAATGGTGTAAATAAGCCAACAATAAATATCCCAACCATTTGGGAATTTAGAAAATTTCTCTGAGGAGACAATGAAAGCAATGATAAGAAAAACTGTACACAGCAGTCTCCCCTTAGTCACAGTTTTGCTTTCTGCGGTTTCAGTTTTCTGTGGTCAACAGCAGTCCAAAAATATTAAATGGAAAATTCCAGAAATAAACAATTCATAAGTTTTAAATTATCCACTATTCTGAGTAGCGTGATGAAATCTTGCACCATCCTGTGCCATCCAGCTCTATCCCTGCAGGGACATGAATCATCCCTTTGGCCATCACATCCATGCTGTATGGGCTACCCATCCCCCCACCTTGTTAGTCACTTAGTAGCCATCTCAGTTATCAGATCAACTGTAGCAGTGTCGCAGTTGTTCAAGTAACCCTTATTTTTTTTTAATAATGGCCCCAAAGTACAAGAGTAATGATGCTGGCAATTTGGATATGCCAAAGAGAAGCCATGAAGTGCTTCTTTTAGTGAAAATATGAAAGTTCTCCAATTAATACGGAAAGGAAAAAAATTGTATGCTGAAATTCCTAAGCTCTACAGTAAGAACGAATCTTCTATCCGTGAAATTATGAAGATGCAAAAAGAATTCTATGCTAGTTTTGCTGTCACACCTCATCCAGCAAAAGTTATGACCACAGTGCATGATAAATGCTTACTTAAGATGGAAAAGGCATTAAATTTGTGGGTGGAAGACATGAACAGCAAAGTGTTCTAACTGACAGCAGTTGGTACTGTCTGCAGTTTCAGGCATCCACTGTGGGTCTTGGACTACTATACAGCAAAATTTATGGGTATGTTAAAGCCGTGATGAAAGGGAATATTCAGTCTTGAAAAGTGGAAGTAAGAAATTTATAAAAATCATAGCAGAGAAAACTTCCATTTTTGGCCAAAACAAAATAACAGAAACTAGACTCATCTGCCTGAAACAACCAAAAAACAGAGAAAACATATGAAACAATGGTTTTCAAGACACTCATCATCAAGCAACAAAAGACAGTGTTTCCTAGCAGGAAATAAAAGAAGTGAGCCTACCTTGAAAGGGTGTCCAGGCCTTGGTACAGAAAGGGTAACCAGGCAGAGCCCAGGAGACTCTCTGAGTTAAGGAAAAGGAGCTGAGCGTCTGAAGGAGAGTAAAACAGCTGTAGATCTCAGGAAAGACTATCCTGCAGACAGAGAAACCTAGATATCTGTGGAATTTGGCAGAGTACTTATCAGCTCATGTATGTGAGGAAGAAACCTGAGGTCAGGGAAAAAAGTATCCAAAACAATTAGAAGTAACAGTGCCCAGGGCTCACACAGGGCCAGGAATAGTGCCTCTTCTCACCAGCCAGACAGAGAAACCTTGAGATTCACAGGACACTGTGTAAAGTATGCAGAAGAGTTTTGCTTTAGTAATGGGAAATAATTAGCTCCAGAATGAACACTGTTGAAGTTTCACCTAAGAAATCTTAAAAGCAAGACTCAAAAGAACAAACTCTTTCCAAGTAACTTAGTGGTGTTACAGAACAAAGCTCAAAAATATAGGAATACAAAAATATCCACACCTAACAAAGTAAGTTTCACAATGTCTGCCATCTAATAAAAAATTGCCAGACATGCAAAAAAGTAGGAAAATATGACCAATAATAAGAAAATAAGTTATTCAATTAAAACTACCCAGAACTAGCACTATTGAATTAGTAGGCAGGGACATTAAAATGGTTACTGTAATTGTTTACATATATTCAAAAAGTTAAGTACAGGTATGGAAGATATAGATAGATAGATATAAAGACTAAAATAGAACTTTCAGAGATGAAAAATACAATATGAGTGAACTATAGGACAACTTCAAACAGTATAGTTGGAGTTCTCAAAGGAGAGGAAAGAGAGGGAAGGACAGAAAAAAATATTTAAAGAATTAATGGCTGAAAATTTCCTAAATTTGATGAAAACTATTAATTTATAGATCCAAGAACCTCCACAAATATCCACGAATACTCAAGCACAAGAAACATGAAGAAAACAATACAAAGGCGCATCATAACTGCTTAAAACCAGTGATAAAGAGAAATTCTTAAAAGCAGCCAGAGATAAAAGGTATCCTATATGCAGAGAAACAAGGACAAGATAACTTCAGATTTCTTGTTTGAAGTAATGCAAGTAAGCAGGTAGTTGTCTTAATCAGCTTGGTCTGCTATAACAAATTACCATGGACTGGGTGGCTAAAACAACAAACATTTGGTTTTCTGAGCTCTGGAGATTGGTAAGTCCAAGACTAAGGTGCAGGCAGATCCAGCGTCTGATGAAGACCTGCTTTCTGGTTTGCACATGGCCATCTTCTCATTGTATCCTCACATGGTAGAGAGCAGAGAGAGAAAAAGTGTGTCTTTTTTTAAGGGCACTACTCCCATTCATGAGGGCTCCACCTACATGATCTAATTACATCCCCACAGCCCCACCTTCTAATACCCTTACATTGGGTGTTAGGATTTTAACATGTCAATTTTGGGAGTATACAAACATTTAGTCCATTGCATTAGTGGAGCAACATCTTTAAAGTACTAGAAGAAAAATACTGTCAACTTAGAATTCTATACCCCATTCAAAAATCTTTCAAAAAATGAAAGCAAAATAAAGATGTTTCAGACTTAATAAAAGCTGAAAGAATTCATCACCACTACATGACACACAACAAGAAATATTAAAGGATGTCCTTTAGGCAGAAGGAAAATGACACCAGATGGAAATCTGGATCTACACACAAAAATAAAAACCACCACAAATGGGATCCCTTTTAATGCTTCAGTTTGTGTGCATATCCTTGAGCTGTGGGGGTGCTTGAGGCAATGCCTCATACTTGCAACTTTCTCTGGGGGATTACTACTGAATGATTGAAGCTATCACAGGTACCTGGGAATAATGCTGCCTTCCCCACCCTGGCAGCCCATGGCCAATGACTGTCTGTAATGGGGGTACAAAAGCCCTCTCCCTTGCCTCAAGGTAGGACAGATTCTGTGGTATGATTTACACTTCAGAAATCCCTGTGGGATCAGGATAAAGCTAGACATCACCTGAAACCACATTCTTGTATAGTTTCTTTCCCTTCTTTACCCTGCTTCTCTCACTTCCTTGACAGTTTTTCCAGAGAGTGCTTTAAAAATAAATCACATGTATCCAAACCTCTGTCTCAGGCTCTACTTCTGGGAAACCTGACCTAAAATAGGAAGAGTATAGAGGTATTTTTGTCCAATGCAAATATGCACCTGAAGTCATACACTCAGTGGAGACTCACAATAGTCAGGCAGACAAAATAACCATCCTGTGGATATGACTCAGTTTCCTTTTTCAGCCACCCTGTTGCTTACTTAATGGGTTCATGTATAAAGTGGCTGTCTTAGTCTGTTTGTGCTACTATAACAGAATACCACACTGGGAAATTTATAATGATCAGAAATTTATTGGCTCACAGTTTTGGAAGCTGGGAAGTCTAAGATCAAGGGGCCAGCATCTTGTGAGGATCTTCTTGCTGCATGATCACATGGAGGAAGGTGGAAGGGCAAGGAGAAGACAACAGGAGATGTCCTTTTATAATGGCATCAATCTCACCTGTTAGGGTGGAGCCCTCATGGTCTAATCACCTCTTAAAGGTCCCACCTCTTAATACTGTTACAATGGCAATTAAATCTCAACATAAGTTTTGGGGGTGACAAACATTTAAACTATAGAACATAGTAATGGCCATGATATCAGAAGTGTAGGCCATGCCTGGGACTTTCCCATACCAAGATTGATCTGGATATTGCTATTGTTGAGTGTGCAATATGCCAACATCAAAGGCCAATGCTGAGTCCCTCATATGGTATCATTCTTTTGGGGGACTAGCCAGTCATCTGGTGGTAGGTCAATTTTGTTGATGCCCTTCCATCATTAAGTGGGCAGTGATTTGTTCTCATTGGATTTTTTTCTTAATATGGATTTTTTTCTGTTCACCTTGTTTCAGCTAGCACCACTATTGGGACTTTCCCATACCAAGATTGATCTGGATATTGCTATTGTTGAGTGTGCAATATGCCAAAATCAAAGGCCAATGCTGAGTCCCTCATATGGTATCATTCTTTTGGGGGACTAGCCAGTCATCTGGTGGTAGGTCAATTTTGTTGATGCCTTTCCATCATTAAGTGGGCAGTGATTTGTTCTCATTGGATTTTTTTCTTAATATGGATTTTTTTCTGTTCACCTTGTTTCAGCTAGCACCACTACCCATTGACTTATGACATTCCTATTCACCATCAGGATATCCCATATGACATTATTTCCAACCAAAGAACTCATTTTGCCATAAATAAGTACAGCAAGGGATTCAACTGGTCTTATTATGTGTCCTGCCATCCAGGAGCAGCTGGCCTGTAGGGTGGAATCGTTCACTGAAGACCCAGTTATTGTACCAGCTGCAGACAACACCTTACCAAGTTGGAGTATTGTCTTATAGGATATGGTTTGAACCAACGATTAATATATGTTTCAGTTTCTCTCATGGCAAGAGTGCACAGGTTGGGAACCAAGGGTTGGATGTGAGAGGGCCTTCTCATCACAATTAATAACCCACCTGCAAGAGTTTGGCTTCTTACCTCTGTAATCTTGGCTTCTCTGGTCTAAAAGTCTTAATTCCCAAGAGCAAATGCTTTAATTGGGAGACACAACAATAGTTCCATTGAATTGGATGTAGTTTTACTCAATGGAGACAGAGAAGACTGTGTCCAGAATTAGGGATTCACTGGGGTACTTCTTAGTACTTGCATGTTCAATAGGAAAGGTCAGTATGAAAGAGGGGACTAACAGCAACCCCCAAAAGTCGGAATTATTAAGGACTGAAAACCTATTAAGAATGAAGNTCTGGTTCCCTGGAATTCTCTACACTGAGGCAACAGGAAGCAGAGAGGGAACCCTGGGGCTCTCTCCTTTATTATTGGTCATAACTGTCCAACTCAAAATAAATTCTGTAACACCTCTAGTCCCCAGGCTTATCATACCATCAAAGGGTGTTTGATGTTGTCAGTTTAAGTGATAAGAAATTGCACTTAAAAAAGTAACTTCGTTGCACCAGGTGGATAGTAGGCAACACCAGGAAGAGAGCCGAGTAGTGGGAAACCCAGGCCACCCCCACCAGCTTCTGAACGACCCCGCGCATGTCAGCAAACTGAGACTGCTTTTGTCACACGGAA